>NC_056748.1:950533347-950833347 GCF_019279795.1 Protopterus annectens | reverse complement strand
GACAAGACAAACAAGACGCATACAGAGGCGGAGTATGACACATGTGGAGGGTAAACACAATTGACGGGGACAGATGTTTGGATATTGCAAGCCCATGAGCCCACAGATGGCAACAGTGGAACTGAGATCCCCACTCATGGACAGTTACCACTGCGCCTTCACAGCCCAGGCTGGGGCTGTGCTGGGGGCTGGATAGGATGGGCAGGCACACCCGTGAGTTGCTCCACTCTCGCCTCAAGTTGGTGTAGGGGATCAGTCACAGAACGCCTGATCTCACTACGCACCACAGACCGGACCCTATGGAGGGTGAGTGGAGGCTCTCCTCCGGCCATGCTTGCAGAGGGGGGACAAGCCCCATCCCCTGCAGCGCTTCCACCCGGAGGAGGAGGTCCCGGCCTGGGCACTGGTGCCAGATGCACTCGCCAGCTGAGGTGGGAGAGGTGGGTGCGCTGGAACCCGCCTTCCCTGTTGTCCTATGTTTAGCAGTATTTTATGGTATTTTGGGTTAGTAACAAACAACACTATTCAAAATTAGTTGTAACAGCATGCATCAGTATTCCCATTAACCAAACACACATGAATTCCGAACATTGAGCAGCAAGCATAACACATGCATATTTAGAACAACAGTGGACATTTCAACAGCATGCAGGGTTGATTGGTGGCAACAGGCCATCAGGTTTGGATATGTGAACAGGGCACATGCATCAACGTACATGCAGATATGTATAAACCAACAGGACAAATGTCCATGGGAACTAATTGTGAATACACATACCCAGTTTTGTGTGGAATGGCATAATTTGTGAAAATAGGGTAGGGTGGAGAAATATTACATTAACAACTTAAACTACCTATACATATACTGTACATTCCTAGTAGATGCAGATATATATCCCCTACATGTATTAGTATAGTTTCCTGTATGTAACCTTAGGAATGTTGGTGATGGGGATGTTACTGCTACATTAATATACATTCCATTTTTGTTCATATATGTTCATATCTGGCTGTGTTCAGGTAAAGCATCCTGCTACATTTGATTTATTTGGGTCTAGACAACTGTGGATGTTCAGCATTTCATACAACCATACTATCTCCATAATGCAAGGGTACAGCAACATATATAAATTGTGGGACAGACACAGTCCAGGTTCTGTACTTTATTAAAGACATTTCACTCTTTGGTTGTGGCTGTCTCATTAATTTCATTATGTAGTGACTGCAGTATACCTTTATTCCAGATTTATTACAGCTTTCTTGGTAGCTTCAAACTCTCTTTCTCACACTCTCTCACTTATTTTATATTTACATTTCAGGATGGTACTTAATTCTAGGCTTTATTAACATTTATTACTGGGTTACAACAATCCTTTCCAGTTGACTCACTTATTTCATATGGCAAAATTTTCAAGGATGTATTCGACAGTTGTCTATCCTTTGTTGATTGATTACATCACTCATTTTCAGGTTGAAGCAGTTATCTGATATTACAATATAGGTGGGAACTGTATTTGAGACTTGTTTAATCTTTATTACTGGATTGCAATACTCTTTTCCAGGCTGCATCACTTATCTAATCTTACAATACTAGCAGAATCTTTCTTCTAGGCTTATTTGACCTTTATTACTGGGTTACAACAATGAACTCTTTTACAAACTGTCCTACTTATATTCTATAACAATACCAGCAGAATAATTACTAACCTGCCTGGTGGTGCAACCTCAACAGCCTATCAGCATAGGCTTGCCGATTCGCGGAATGAATAACCTGCAGCTGTAATATAAATGAAGGAATATTTTAACATACCTTTCCATACTATAGGCTAGGATAGCATTTCTTACATACTTAATTACATGGATACTTACTCAGTAGTGGGGCAGTGGGCATTTGGTGGGCCTCCTGGATCCATCGGTTCAGTTGGTCCTCCTTTCGTCGCTTCAGGGCCGCATGGTGGTGACGGACCTGTTCACCAATCCTCGGAATGCCTGTGGCACTGGTGAGATCATGTGCCAACCAGTTCCACGCATCTGCCTTATACGCTCCCCATTGAACCTGGCCCTGCATGAGTTGCGCTTCATGATCATGGACTAGGAGCCAAACCATATATTTTGACTCCTCAATGCCCCACCTTTGTGCTCTAAAGCAATTTCCCTCTCCTGCACCTGCCATCCTGACTGCAAATGGGTACCACAATCAGTTATGGTGTTTTTTACGCCTATGGGGCTTATATATGCTGGTTTTCCGCACTTATCTGTGATTGGCCATTTTGGATATTTCTCTGCTTACAGCAAACCTGCTTTGTCATGGCTATATTTTCATTCATTCCTATATGTATGGTAATACTGTATTTCTCAGTACAACTGTCATGGCTTAGTGGTTCAGAACTTTGACTATGGTGCACACTATCCCGGGTTCGATCCTTGCCATTGCTTTTTTATTTTACTACTGTCTAGACAGGCTAGTAGGTGTCTGTGTGTAAAGGCGACTTTGCTACAGCTTGTCCAATGTTGCCCGACAGTAAGCTGGTTGGCGCGCTGCGCAGCTCTGCGCAAACGGCTTACGCTGGGTAACACGTTATTTAGCCATAAGCACTCATATTAAGCTGGGTAAAGCATTGCCCAGCTACGGGCACTCATATTAAGCTTGTTAAAGTGCTGCTCAGCTATGGGCACTCATATTACGCTTGTAAAGCGCTGCTCAGCTACGGGCACTCATATTACACTTGTTAAAGTGCTGCTCAGCTACGGGCACTCATATTATGCTTGTTAAAGCGCTGCTCAGCTACGGGCACTCATATTAAGCTTTTTAAAGCACTGCTAAGCTACGGGCAATTATGATTCTTTTTATATATACATAATATAGGTTTTGTTCAGAAATACATGGGCCATTTCATTACATTTTACTTAAATTAAATTTATATATATCGGGGAATTGTTTCATACTTATTTAAAGAAAAATGGGGGGGGTGTTGGGGGACTCGAACCATGACTACCTTTTCTTTGGGCGACGTCTCTACCTCTACGCTATTGCTACTTTGCTTAATTTGCATATGTAGATCTTATATGCTTTTCAATGTCATATCTGCTAACTGTGGTTGAGCGAAGGGCATACCCGCACAAACAAGCGCAAATGCGGGCAAACATTTTGGAAGTTATATAAAAAAAAAGGAAACTGCTATTTTTACATTTTACATATTTTTAGTAGGGTTTAGTCTGTGGGGATGTGTGGTGTTGTGTTCCTTGACATTTCAGCAGACTCGCTCGTGGGTGTTTACTTTCAGGACTCTGACTCTTCTGGGGGCGTGTCCCTTTGCTGTACTCGGCATTCGGACACGCCCCTACTTTCCTACATGGACCGTGTTAGACTTGGGTATGATTCAGCATGCCCTCATGAATATGCATGGCATGCTGACGTCATACCATTCAACTGCAGCCTCAGAGTAAGACATATTAAGTCTTACACGGAGGTTTTGTGAATCTGGCCCAATGTTGTCAACTACACATGAAACTGTCTGATAATATCAAAACTGAAAAATAGTGCAATATATCAGATTTTGCTGATAAAAGCATATTTTATTGACAGACTGGCCCAAGTAACAGCAATATATGATATGGTTTCAGAATGCCTACATTTAAACCAGTTAATCTGATTTTTTACAATTTAATACTGGAGCTGTCCATGATTTTTATGTAAACCGCATTTCATTTATTTTTTCCACTTGCCTTTTTCCTCCTTTTTAATGTAACAAGTACATTATGTATGTCAGTTGTTGAAGGTTCATAAACAAGCAAAATTTGTGTGTGCATAACCACACCAAGTTGTGTCAACTTGTTCACTTTTCAGGCTTCACGATTATATCAGCTTGTGTGGTGAGAAACAAATAGCAGAACTTGCATACATGTAGAGAATTGCCTACCATCTCATCAACTTCTTCCCCCCAAGATGGCTCTGTATTTATAGTGTCATTCCTTGAGACCATAACATTGTAGAATCTCCACACTCAAAGAGATTGCAAGTCTGAATGTTTCAAATTAATATCGATGTTTAAATACTTTGGAATTTCTGGGAACTGTGCTAGTGCAAAAAAAATAAATAAATGCAAAGTGTGTATTGCAAGACACAAGCAAATAAGTAAATACAATGACATTTAGAAAGCCAATAGAAGAAAGGAGGAATGGAAAGAAGGAAGGAAGCAAAATACTGTAATTCAGTATTAATATCTGGAAAGCAAACATTAAATTTGTATGTAAACTGCTCTATCCCAAAGGCAACTATAAGCACACTAGTGTGTGCTATTATTTATGGAGTAATGACCATTCGGGGGCATTCTGGTTATTGCAATCCACATCCATTAGTATACATCCACCAAGACCGAGAAGAGTTTCCTGTCCAGAATGCATGGCACTGCTTCACCCAAGCCAGAAATAATGACAGTCACCAGGCCTGTACTTCTATGTTTTGTAACAGTTAGAAGAAGACAGACAAGAATGGGGTCTAAAAGGCTGAAGATGGTGATGGCATAATGATTAAGGTGATTACCTTACAAACACAAGGTCCAGGGTTTGATTCCCACATGGGGTAATTGGATAGGCTTTAAATGGCCTACAAGGGCAATTAGCCTAGTACTTATCTATGAATCTTTGAAATAGAAGCACACCACTCAAACTAATCTCACCACCTGTCTTGTAGTATCCTGCGAAAGGTCAGATCTGCTATACTACAACCAAAGTACATTCAAAAGTTTGTGTTAGACATTTATAAGATAAAATTCAGAGGAGGGTAACATTAGACTCAGCAGAAGAGAAAAACACTATATATTGGAATATTCCATTCTTTACGGCGTAGGTGTAGGAGATGTGGAACTTGGGTGATACCATTTTACTGATGAACAGGGACTAATTCATAAAAATGAAAGGAACAGACACACAAGATATGATATCTTAATGTTGTTGTAAATGTAGAAGCAAATGATCCAAGTAGAAAATTTATCAAAATAGTGCAGGCTGGATGAACTGAAGGAACTGGTGGGGGCTTTACATCAACTAGTCACAATTTCAAAATTCTAAGAGATTTAGCCTTTCAATAAAGTGGATACATATACAGTTGTTTATGTAACACAATTCAAAAAAAGTTGAAAAGCTTGGTCACTCTTCAGGCTGCATCTTCATGGGATGCTGACTATTCAGTTGAAGGTATATAGTCGTACAGTCTTGTAATGCTATGGCATGTATCTGTCTTGGGAGCAGATAGTGATCATAGATAACAGATTCCAGTGTTTCAACACAAGCATTGAAAGTATGAAAGGGATGATGCCACACAAACGCATTAAGGATACTGTAGACTGCACTTATACAAGAGAACAAAGGACACAAAAGAAGGTAGTAAGCAATGAGGTAAAATGTTAGCCACCTTGGCTAAAAGCTATTTGACCTAATGGGTTTTGTAGAAGAATATCTTGATATCATAATAGCAACAGAATACTTGTAAATGGAATATCATGTCAGGGATGTCAACATGATAATATTCTGCTTCATCAAAAAAGTATTCATTAAAAATAGATCCAGTGAGTGAGACTGCCTATGTGTATGTGTGAGTGTGTATACATTTGTATATCTATAGCTATTTATATCTATCTATATACGTTTTATATATATATATATATATATATATATATATATAAAAACTATGGATCCCCTTCATATGTTTGAAATACCAGAACACTGAACCTCTGATGATCAAAGACTAGAGGATCGAAGTTCCAAAATATCAAACCTTGTGAATGGAGATCGCCATGCAGTGTGGAACAGGAATTTTCCCATTCTCCTCACTGTAGTGTGATCTTGGAGTTGGTATATTTAAGTAGCAGGGGGTGTGGGGGTATGGGGGGTGCAAAAACATGAAATCAGAAGTTTTCACATTTAAATTTTTTTTTCGTTGGTTCGATGTTTAGGGGTGATCTGCACAGGATGTCTATCAATTCTTCTTTTTGAGACTAAAGCTGTACTTGTAAAGCCAGTCTTCACCAATGGTCTTGCCAGCAACCTAGAGTCCCACACCCTCAACTCTGGATAGGACAGCAAGCCCATCACTGCACAGTCCTACTGGACCAAGCCAACTATAACATTTTATTTAGCCATTCCAGAATCTAGGTCAACATCACGATGGGTGGATGTCCTGTCTGGTTGTTAGTGCATTGGAATCTGATAACTTGGGAATTCTCTACTATCCAGGAACACAAAGGCAAGGTTTTACATATAAGATTGATGATTTTCCAGTATCCAAAATAAAGCCTTAAACTCAACAGACAAGTATTTCTGAACCTAGCTACAGCCATGGTGGTTGGCACATTTTTTTTCACAGCATTTTAGCAGCTGGGTTGACCTTGCTGAAGCAAGGTGAGAAACCATTACAAAGCAAGTAGGTGACAGATTCCTTTTTTGTTTAATTATAACATCAATTAAAACTAAAGAAAAACTACCACCAACTTCCCAGAGCAGCAGAGTCCAAAAAAATAAAAGCACATAATCCAAGATAACCATCTGAATAAGCAGCATTAGCTGCAAAAGTGCTTATGACTATAATAATTTAAGTTTTTAACCTGGAGAGTCGTGCCTTTCTTGGGTCCATCAGTGTTCTTGGATCAAAACTATTTAATTCTGACTGGTCTTATGTAACTGTATAGGATCCATATGGTACAAGCTACAGTGTAGTAAGGAAATCCAAATCCAAAGAACATATGTAGTGCCCCTCTTCCTCTCTCTCTCTCTCTCTCTATCTTCACATATACCTTCACAAATGCATAGACAGTTAAAGCTATATCTATTCATGCATGTATATCATGCATATATGTATCAGTATATATATATATATATATCTATAAAAAAAAAAAAATAAATATATATATATATATATATATATATATATATATATATAGAGAGAGAGAGAGAGAGATATTATCTATCTATCTATCTATATAGATATAGATGTAGATATATATGCATATATATATATGTGTGTGTGTGTGTGTGTGTGTGTGTGTGTGTGTGTACGCATACAAGCTGTGTGTGTGTGTGTGTGTGTGTGTGTGTGTGTCTGGATAGATAGGGAGATAGAGAGATATAGATAGGTATTGCATGAAGCACCATTATTACACTCAGATATCAGTTAAATGACATCCTGGTTCAGCACAAGTATAGTGCAAGATCTGACCTTAACAACACTTAGAAGGGTGCTTAACAATTGTTAAGCACCGTATACTGTTAAGGTCACATCTTGCACTATAGTAGCACTGAACAAGACTGTTATGTATGTAATATTTGAGTGAAAGTAGGAGCAGAACATGAAATGGGTTAATTTCATCTCTGTTTCTGTTTGTTGTCCACATTATACTCACCAAAAGCATATTTGGAAACCAGCTGCTTCCCTTACACAGGGAATATACAAAGATGTAAAGCAGTTACCAGCTGCATTACCAACTTTCAAAGCCAGCGCAATACTTCCCTTTTTTTATTCATTTATTAATTGTTCTATAGCTAGTAGTACATCAGGCAGACAAATATCTGAGCACTACAAAGAGTTATGAATGGACCTCCAACTTAAAATGATGTGTTCTTAACATGGATGTCAAGGTTCAACTCTCTAGCTTCACTCTTGGGGTGAATTCCTTGGCAGCCATAATAAGCACGTTACAATTGGTGACCCACTCATAATCCTGTATATAACACACACACAAACACACGTACACTTTCTTGTTGACATATGCAGATTAATCAATCTTATATTCTCCCCATTTTATGAATTAATCCTTCCATCTACATCTCTTGCTCTCCCTCTCTTCCCCACCTCTTGCAGCTTCTTCTTATATACCTGAAAGTAAATACAAAGCATAAATGTAATATGAAAATGAACAAATGTTTTTGTGTGGTTTTGTTGGGGCAAATATCACCAATGTTGCTCTACTATAAGGTAAAGGAGACATTTAGTATAAAGCCAAAAGTTTTGTTTATGTATTATAATAATGGGTCTCATCTTTACTCTTTTTTTAACTTCCCTGGTTTTATTTTCAGTCTATTAAGCTTGGTTCTTCTAAATTTGAGTCTCCAGACACACTCTTAAACTAGCAGCCTCCTCTCTTGTTTTGCCATTTTCATTTTTTCCTTCCCTAATGTTCCATTTGCTTTTCGACTTCCTGACCCATTGAATGGTCAATATCTTTTTTCTTCTCTGCCCTCCTTTCTTGCATTACCATTTTACCTATTCCTCCCTTCCCTGCCTGCCCCTCTCATTCTCACTACAAGCCTTTTAGTTTTATTCACCCTCTCCCCACAATTTCCTTAGTCACATCTCTGGCTGTTACCTACACATGGTATCACATCTCTGTTTCTGCTTTCCTCGACCCACCTCCCTCCATCTTTCTAAACTCTCTGGGATGCAGTCTGATCCTGTAAGCCTGCTTGGCTGTGCATGACTGAGTAAATTTGGCCTCTTAACCCATTTCTCCCATTAGTGGAAGGAATTATGCTGTCTTTCACTGCCCTTGTCTTTTGCGACCTTACTTTAAAAAGTTATTACAGATGTTATTTAATTAAATCTGGTTTCTTAAAAATGATGTTTACTCAAAACGACAGCATTTGAAGTCAATCTTACCTCTAAACTGTCCAGATTTTTTCAGAATGCACTGATTTTGCTTTACATTTTTAACCTTTTCCTCATAAAGCATGTGCTTTTTGACAAATCAATGGACATTGAAGTCATTAAATGGTGACACACATTTGAATTTCAGACTTATCTTATCTTATAAATCATTATATCCTTTAGAAAATGCATGTTAAGAGAATCCCTGATATTCAGCAACTTTCTAAATTTATAGGACAAGTATTTAAAATTTGTTCCTGATTTTGGGCTTTAGTGCTTCCATTATTTTTGTTTTTTTCCAGATTTCTTGCACTTAGAGGTTGAATATAATGTCTTTCTGTGGTACAAAGCTGAATAAGTCAGGTCTGTAATCCTTGCATGAAAGCATTTACAACTGATGTTTCAAACTGAAGGAGCAGCAAACGTTTGCTGGAATGGCTGTTCGCTCTGCGGCTGAGACTGCATCCTAAACCCTTTGATCTCCTCTGCTTCTTCTAGTTCATCCCTCTTCTTTAAAACAGAATTAAAGACAAGGAAAAGTAACAGGCATATTAAATAGGTCTTACAAGCTGTATTAAATTAAAATTCACTTTCCCTGCAAGAGTCTCACAGTATATGCTGAATCTTGCAACTTTTTTTTTCATGAAAGGTATTGCCCTCTTAGCTTTACTATCAGGCAATATGCGTTAAATTCGGATTTTGCATTACTCCATTGGGTTTGTATCCAGTAAAACAAATGCAGTGATTATGACTCACACAAAGTCAGAACTAGATAGATAAATTTCATAAACTCTCAAATACAGTATCAAAAATATGGCCAGGCCTTGAACACCTGACACATATGTCCAAACTTACACCAAAATACTATGTGAGTATTTATATAGTTGCATGGAATCAGGAATACCAGACAGGGCAAAATCATCCTCCTCAAGGAAGAGTAAACCTCTCTGGTGTACATCCTCCTCAAGGAAGGGTAAACCGGTCTAGTAGACATCTACAATAAATAAACTCTAGAATAAAAGGAAAAAAAATTGCTGTCCATGACAAAGAAAGAGCAGGTGTCTAACTGGAAGCAATCTCTCCTTAGCCTGAACAAGCAAATAAGAGCACTAGTGAAATCCTCCAAAGCAAACCTCAAGTCCAAACTGGCCACATCTACTAAAGACAATCATAGTTTCATAGTTTCATAGTATAGTACTAGGCTATCTGCCCTGGGGCATTTGTAAGCCTAGCCATAGTGATGTGGCTTTTGCCACCCCATGAAATG
Source organism: Protopterus annectens (assembly GCF_019279795.1). Classification (NCBI taxonomy): domain Eukaryota; kingdom Metazoa; phylum Chordata; order Ceratodontiformes; family Protopteridae; genus Protopterus; species Protopterus annectens. Next base: position 950,823,442 of record NC_056748.1, on the reverse strand, counting down.
GTACAAAAATGTACAGAATAAATCTAGAATACTGTGCCTCTGTCTAGTAGTGACACAATGAAGGTCCCCTTATATAATATAATTAGTTTACTGTGCCCCTGTCTAGCAGTGACACAGATGTGACCCCTGGGGTAAATTTATGATCTCCCATCCACTCATCAAGATTTCTCTTGAAGAGAGTCAGTGAGGGGCTCTGCCTAATACGAACTGGGATCCTGTTCCAAAGCATGGGAAGCCTCTGGGTTATGAATCTATCCCTCCAGCATGTCCTATTCATACTTGTGCCGAGGTTTAAGTCTTTAGCTCTCGTGGTTCTGATGGATTTGGATTTTTTGAGGTGGAGCATGTCCATCAGATCCTGATTGGACATGGCCTTGTACGTCAGGCAGAGATCACCTCTGAGCAGGCAGTATGCTACTGAATAGAGCTGAAGTTTCTTTAGTCTGGCAGAATAAGACATATGTTGGAGACCCTTGATCCTTTTGGTGAGGTACTGTTGTGGTCTCTCCAGCTGTTGCAAATGCCGGGTGAGGTACATACCAAATGGGGCATTGTACTCAATCATGGGTTTGATGAGAGAGGAATATAGGGGTACAATGACATCCTTGGATCTGGATGCGAATCCCTTCATGATGAGGTGTGCAAGGTAGAATGTTTTTCTAACCACTTTGGCAATGTGGGTGTCAAATGAGAGGTCACTGTCTACTTGGGTCCCTAGGTCTCCGATTACTTTTTCCGTACTCAGTGGGTTGCTGTCTATGTGATAATTTGTGGGTACTTTGTTTTTTCCAAAAGGGATGACTATACATTTTTTGGCATTTAGTTTAAGGCCGTGACTACGGCACCAGTTGTCCGTTTCAGTGAGGCCTTTTTGTAGAATGTGTGTGTCTGCTGGTGCATCGACTATGGCGCCTAGTTTGCAGTCATCTGTGAACTTTGTCAGCCACAGCCCTCCCATGTTTGCTTTAACATCTGAGAAATAAATGCCGAACAAAAGGGGTCCCAGGACAGATCCCTGTGGGACACCACTTGTGACTGACTTTGAGTCTGACATTGCTCCAGCGATTTTAACTTTATGGGTTCTGTCCTTTAGCCAGTTTGCAACCCATCTAGTGACATAAGGGTTTACTTTTAAGCTGTTTAGCTTATCTATGATGCCTGAGTGGGGTATTGTGTCGAAGGCCTTAGCCAAGTCCAGGTATGCTGTATGGACTCCTTTGCCCTCATCAATGGCTCTAGTGACTGTTTTGAAAAAGTCAACCAGGTTTAAAAGGCAGGATCTGCCCTTTACAAAGCTGAACTGGGTGGGGTCAAGTGTCTGTAGGTCCCCTATGTCTATGAGTTCCATAATGATTATTTCCATAGCTTTGCAGACCAGGCTAGTTAAGCTTATGGAGTGGTAGTTTCCAGGGTCTGTAGAGGCACCCCCCTTGTGGAGTGGGACCACTGTTGCTGTACGCCAGTGTTCAGGTACATATCCTGAAGTAAGGCTAAGGTTAAATAGCATTTTTATGTGTGGGTTTAGCTCCTCTTGGAGTTCACGTAACACGCACCCCGGGAAACCGTCAGGTCCCATTGATGCTGTGTTTTTTGCTTTGTTTAGGGCGGTTCTCATTTGGACATCTGAGATGACAGGGAGATTACATTCAGCTGGGATAAGTATTTCTTCTTTTGGGGGTGAAGGAGAGGAGAAATTTGCACTGAACCTGTCAGCCAGAATGTTAGCAATATCTGTGGGTTCAGTGTATTTTTTGTTGTTGTGAACCAACTCTGAGCATATCTGAGGGTTTCCGCCCAGGTTTCTAACATAGCTGAAGAAGGCTTTGTGGTTATCTGTAGTGTCCTTAGCGATTTTTCTCTCAAAGTTTGCCTTGGATGTTTTTATGAGAGAACGTAGTTTTCTGCTAATGTTGATCAGAGATGTCTTCCCTTCATGGGATTTCACTCTGACGTGCAGTAGCTTCCTTCTTTTGTTATACAATTTGTTTATGGCTGAGGTCCACCAGACAGGACGCTTACATTTGGTGGAGAGGGACTTGGATTTGTTTGGGATTGCATGATCCATGCATTCTTGGAGATGTCCATAGAAAGCATTTGTGAAGGATTCGGCATTGTGGGATGTGGTATCCACTGGCACAGTGGGCTTAAAGGATACCATCTCAGTCTTAAGAAGAGTGAAGTCTGCTTTTGAGAAGTTTTTCACTGTGGGCTTTCTTCACATATGTCTGCAATCTCATGGGAAGCACACAGATCTGCTCAGAACTGGTGGTCAAGGACACCACATTCACAAACCCTGTAGATATAGACAACCTGCTGGCAGACAGGTTCAAGGAAAACTTAACTCCTCTGTCCCCCCATCAGTGAAACAGGATATCCCCAGTAACTGCACCCCTCCCCTTATCTCTAGAGAGCAAGTCATCATTGCCCTCCCAAAGGCAAAAAATACAGCCTCCATGGGACCCGATACCATCCCAGACTGCATCCTTCATGAATTCTGGCAGACTTGCAGCACCATCAGGCACCCTATTCAACCAAAGCCTGAGTACCTGCTTTGTCCCAGCCGAGTGGAGGACATCCACTATTATCCCTTTGCACAAAGGTGGAGCATCCACTGATCCAGGAATTTATAGACCCATCAGCCTAACTAGCCTGATCTGCAAGGCCATTGAGCAGATAACATGGACCTCATTAACAAGGACATTGGCAACCTCCAGACACTTGATCCCACACAGTTTGTTTTTGTCAAGGGGAGGTCATGCCTGTTAAATTTGGTTGACTTCTTTGAGACAGTCACAAAGGCCAGAGATGAGGGGAAGACGGTGCACACCGCCTACCTTGACCTATCCAAGGCTTCGACACTATTCCCCACTCAGGTATAATAGATAAACTCTCTCAATTAAGCATCAATCCAAATGTTACCAGATGGGTAGCAAACTGGCTCAACGATAGAACCCAACTAGTCAAAATAGAAGAAGCCACCTCAAGTAGTTCATAGGTTCATAAGTAGGTACTAGGCTATTAGCCCTAGGGCCTATATAAGTCTAGCCAAAAAGGTACCCTGGCTTTTGCCACCCAAGAAAATTATTTTCCTGTACCCCTGTTGAGCAGAGCCACAGAAGTGATCCCTGGGGTGAATTTCCTATTTCCCATCCAATCATCAAGATTTTTCTTGAAGAGTGCTAATAAGGAGCTCTGTTTGACATAGATAGATAGTCTGTTCCAGAGTATGGGAAGTCTCTGGGACAGGAATGCACCTCATAGTAGACCCATAACAAGATGTGTAGCCCAGGGATCAGTCTTGGGGCCACTGCTGTTTGGGATATACTTCTCAGAGGTGCAGGCCAAATCTAGTGGGCTATGGCTGACCAAGTTTGCAGATGACTGCAAGCTGGGCACTGTCATCAATTCCCCTAGTGATGTGGACATCATCCAAGAGGATCTAACCCAAACAAATGACTGGTGCCAGAAACATGGCCTCAAACTGAATGCCAAAAATGCATCACCATTCCTTTTGGGGAGAATGACATCCCTACAAATTATCACATTGATAATAACGCAGTAAGCATGCAATATATCATGAGGGACTTGGGAACCCAGGTTGATAGCAAACTGACTTTTGACCACCACATTGCCTCGATTGTATGGAAATATTTCTACATGGCCAACCTCAAGGTAAGGGTATCTCATCCAGGGACACGGTGGTTATAACATCCCTGTATTCTTCCCTTATAAGAATGATTATTGAATACAATACCCCTTTTGGCATGTACCTCACAAAGCACATGCAGCAGCTGGAGAGACCACAGGGATTCCTCACCCAGAGAATCCAGGGCCTCAAACATCTACCCTATACAGGTACACTAAAAGCCCTGTCCCTCTACTCAGTCTCCTAAAGACTCCTCAGAGGTGACCTCTGTCTGGCATACAAAGCAATCTCAGACCCCACCCTGATGGGACTGCTGTATATCTGCAAGTCAATTTCCACTCGAGTAACCCATACACGAGACCTCAACATGGTCTGTGACATTAATAGGACTTGTTGGCATGACAGATTTGTGTCCCAGAAACTCCCCCATTTGTGGAATAGACTCCCTCACCATGTAAAGCAGAGTACCTCATTAAACCTTTTTAAGCACAACCTGGAAAACTGGGTGGGGAACAGAAAATATACCCCTGGGATTCCAGCTATGTCCCTGCTGGATGGTGGCATAGGGTGCTGACCTGTTGGAAGATGGGCTAAATTCTTGGCTAGGCTTGTAAGGGCCTCAAGGCTAATAGCCTAGTTAACTCCTATGATCCTATGATCCTATATCCAGGATGAAACAAACTCTGTAGGCATGGCATATATATTCTGACTCCATGGTTCATAGGTGTGTACTAGGCTAATGGCCCTGGAGCCTTTACAAGCCTAGCCCATAGAAGTGCCCTGGCATCGTGCAACCCAACTTTAGTTCCCAGTGACTCTACCAAGTAGAGCCACTGCAGTGATCCCTAGGGTGAACTTTCTATTTCCCATCCACTCATCAATATTTCTCTTGAAGAGGGCCAGTGAGGTGCTCTGCTTGACATGTATGGAAAGTCAATTCCAGAGCATGGGCAGTCTCTAGGTTATGAACCTGTCCATCCTGCATGTTTTGTTGATTGTGTTAATGAGGTTGAGGTCTCTGGAGCATGTGGTGCGGAGGGATTTGGATTTCTTTACATGTAGCATTTCAAACAGAGCTAGGCCAGACATGGCTTTGTAAGTCAAGCAGGGATCGTCTCTTAGTAGACGATATGAGACAGAGAATAGCTGGAGTTTTTTGAGTCTGTCCATATAGGATATGTGTTTAAGGCCTAGGATCCTCTTAGTGAGGTACTTTTGTGGCCTTTGCAGCTGTTGAACGTGTCTAGTGAGGTACATGCCAAGTGGGGGGACTATACTTGATGACTGGCCTAATGAGAGAAGAGTAGAGAGAGATGATGACCTCTTTCGTCCTGGATGCAAAATCCTTGCTAATGAGATGTGCCACATAGAAGGATTTTCTGACTATAGTGGCAATGTGGTGATTGAAGGAGAGGTTGCTGTCAACCTCTGTCCCCAGATCTCTTATAACACCTTCAGTGTTCAGTGGGCTCCCATCAATGTGGTAATTAGTGGGAACTGAGTTTTTTCCAAAGGGGATGATGATGCATTTTTTGCATTAAGCTTAAGGCCATGGTTTCAACACCAGTCATTGGTCTCAGTGAGGTCTTTCTGTAGAATGTCTACATCACTTGGGGAGTTAATAATGGCTCCCAGCTTGCAGTCATCTGCGAACTTGATCAGCTAGAGTCCCTTTGTGTTGACCTGGAGCTCTGAGAAGTAGATGCCAAATAGGAGAGAACCTAGGACCGATCCCTGTGTGACTCCACTTGTGACTGGTTGGCAGTCTGACTTTGAGTCCGCTACTTTCAGACTGTGGGTTCTATCTTTGAGCCAGTTGGTAAACCACCTAGTAATATAGGGGTTGATGCCTAGTTTGGTGAGTTTATCAATAATTCATGAGTGGGGAATGGTATCAAAGGCCTTGGCCAGATCACGGTAGGCTGTATGAACTGCCTTGCCCTCATCCACAATTCTAGTGACTGAATCAAATAAGTCAACCTGGTTGAATAGGCATGATCTATCTTTCACAACACCAAATTGCATGGGATCCAGAGTTTGGATATTCCCTATATCCTTGTTAACTAGTTCCATGATGATGTGCTCCATAGCCTTACATATCAGACTCATCAGGCTAATGGGGCAATAATTCCCAGGGTGTGTAGTTGCTCCCCCTTTATGGAGAGGGATGACTGTAGCAATCCCCCCGTTATGGAGAGGGATGACTGTAGCAGTGCACCATTTGGCATGGACAAAGCCTGAATTGAGGCTGTGATTGATCAGAGCACACAGATGTGGTGCCAGTTCACTTTGTAGTTCATGTAGAACACATCCAAGGATATTGTCAGGTCCCATGGAAGCTGTATTCTTGGCCTTGGACAATGCAGCTTTAACCTGTGCTGCAGTAATGCTGGGTGCCTTACATTCCTCTGGTACTGTGATTGTTCCTTTGAGGGGGAGAGGGGTAAAGTTGGCACTGAATCTGTCAGCCAGTATGTTGGCAATATCTGTTGGCTGGTTATACGAGGTACCATTGTGCAGTAACTCAGAGCAAACCTGGGTATTGCCATGGAGATTCTTGATATAACTATAGAAGGCTTTGTGTTTTTTTTAATGTCTGATGCAATTCTGCCTTCAAAGCTGGCTTTACAGGTTTTGATGAGGGATCTCAACTTTTTTGTTGAGGCTAATAATGGAGTTTTTCCAGTCTTGGGACTTCACCTTTTTCTGCAACAGTTTCTTCCTACTGTTGTACCGTTTATTAATGGCAGGCGACCAGCAGATTGGCTTCCTTTTTTTGGAGGAGAACGTCTTGGTTCTATCGGGTATGGCTAGTTCCATGCATTTATGTATGTGTTCGTACAGTGCATGGGTGTATGATTTGGCAGTCATGCATCTATTTTTCATTGACATGGGTGCCGTGAAGTTAGCCACCTCTGTTTTCAGGTGCCCAAAGTCAGCTTTAGAGAGTTTTTCATGGTGGTTACCTTTGTGGGGGGTGTAGGTGAGGTGTGGATTTCCATGGTGATTAGTTTGTGGTCAGATCTAACCAGGGAGGAATTTATAATGGGAAAATGGCAGACTGGCTGCTAGATTTACATTCAAAACACTGTCTCTTTTTATCAGACACTGTTGAATGTATATATTTAGTACTTTTTTGGAATTAAATCATTAACGACATAGGACGCAAGGAAATCACATGCATCCATAACTTCATGTGATAGATTATTACAAAGAATAACCATAGTTTTGTATATTATTGAACATTTGTTCCCAGGGCAAACAACAGAAGACATCCTTTACTATAAGTAGATTACACAGTCTTACTTTGACTGAATAACTGTTTATAGTGCCCATTACTTGTCCACATCAGCTCTATTGCCTTTAATTCATTGCTTTAGGAACTACACCTTTACCCGTTATTTTCTGCTGAGCTTCATCTTTGTGCACTTCATGCGTATCCATTTGACTGTGCAGCAGATACTATATATCTGCTCAGAGTTTTTTTTTTTTTTTACTTGAGCATCCTCTGAAAATGCATTCTACCAAGAGTACCTTTCAGGCAAAAAACAAAAATACATAAGAAGTCACCCACCACATTGTTTTCATATTAATAAGTGCAAAATTGATATCACCACACTGAAATGCAGTATACATAAAACTAGACAGAGAAAACAAGAGAAGGGAGTTTCAGCCACATCACATATTCACATATTTAATGAAAAATCCAAGCACACATATGCTTGCACCATGTAAAGTTCAGGTACTTTTTTTTTTTTTTAAGAAACCTTGTGGTCCTCAACATCTGTAAACAAAGATGCTGTTCTCATTTATTACCCACACATCCTTCATGCCACCATTATGAAGCTGGGGGAAAGAAATGAGAGCAGAAATTGAAGTTTACATGCTTTATAGTGCTGAGTTATACCAACAGAACCCTCACATCTTCTTTCTTGTATATATATATATATATATATATATATATATATATATATATATATATATATATATATCTATATCTATCTATATATATATATATATATATATATATATATATATATATATATATATAGGTTCATAGATTCACAGGTTGGTACTAGGCTATTGGCCCTAGGGCCTATAAAACCCTAGCCATAACAATTCCCTGGCTATTTCTTCCCACAGTATTTACTTCACTGGACCCCTGTCTAGCAGGGTGACTGACGTGATCCCCGCAGTGAATTTCCTATCTCCCATCCAATCATCAAGATTCCTTTTGAAGAGGGCCAAAGAGGCGCTCTGCTTGACATGTATGGGCAGTCTATTCCACAGTCTGGGGAGTCTCTGGGTCAGGAACCTATCCCTCCAGCATGTTTTGTTTATTGTGAAGACAAGGTTTAGATCCCTGGAGCATGTGTCTCTGAGGGATTGGGATGTCTTTAAGTGTAGCATGTCCAACAGCTCTGGGTTTGACATGGCCTTGTATGTTAAGCAGAGATCGCCTCTGAGTAGACGATATGCAACAGAGTATAGGTGGAGTTTTTTTAGATGGTCAGTATAGGGCATTTGCTTTAGGCCTGTGATTCTTTTAGTGAGGTATTTCTGTGGCCTTTCCAGTTGTTGCAGATGTCTTGAGAGGTACATACCAAACGGGCATTGTATTCTATAATGGGTCTATTGAGAGATGAGCACAGTGGGACAATGACCTCCTTTTTTCCGGATGAAAAGCCCTTAGTATGAGATGTGCCACATAGAATGATTTATATATATATATATATATATATATATATATATATATATATATATAAAACAATGACCCCCCCCATGTTGCAATACACTTAAATGTAATGGGGGTAGTGTATTGCAAAACCATCTAATTTTGTGCTAAGTTGATCAGAATAAATATTTCAGTGCTGATTTTATATAGCCTTCCATGACCGGACTGCCTAGTTCCAGGACCTACTAACTTAATTTGCACAGAATTTCTACAGCCAGCTATTGCAAACCTAATATTATATATTTGAGGACATGAATGCATTTCAGATTAATTAAACACTGTACCAAGAAACTCCACAGACTCATTCATTCATTCATTTATTTATTTATTTGAGCTTTGTTTACCGGGTGTTTGGACATATCCAGGGATCCTTTTCAGACACGTTCCTTGCCAGTAGTCAGCACCAATAGTGCAGAAATGGAAGCCTGCCTCACATTTAGAAATATAAAATGAATATTACAAATATAGTGAATGAATATCACAAGTACATCTGCAAACAGTCTTTAATATGAAGAAAGAGCAGAAGACCTTCAGGTATGGGCATTTAAAGTGCATTTGCGTGTACCACAAATACAGTAGTAAAAGTATAAGCATTTCACATATGCAGCAAAAAGGCAAAAGGCAAGGTGAATATCGATATATATCCGTGTTAGCTATGAACATTTGTATTGCATTACAGCATTATACGCAAACAATATAGCTCATATGTACCCAGTAAATAAAAATGTGTATCAGATATGTTATTACTTACTTATTTTTGTGTTTATTTGCATTAGACAACTGTGTAAAGTATCCCATTTCAGCAGAGGCAGGGGGGTGAGCTTCACAAATAGAATAGATATAGAAAGTATTACATACATATTCACAGTAACAAAAATTCAGTAAGGAAAAAGTTGCTTTAGCAAATACAATACAAATGCAATGCATTTCAGTGTATTAAAAAACATTTACAGTAGTAAAGCAGTTATATACTAATAACTTGAATTCATGAATTCATACCAGTAGAATTTATAATATATATATATATATATATATATATATATATATATATATATATATAGATATAGATATAGATATACTAAATAGGAATCTGTGTTGACTAAGAAATGTAGATAGATGTAGGTGATTAGCAAAATATTGTCAAGTGGTAATAAATAATAATACTAATAAATACTAATAAGAAAGAAATACCTATGAGAATTAGGACACGCATGTTGAGGGGCAGAGTCACGTGTCAGCTGGAAAACTACAGAAGGAAAATGCAAAGGGTGACTGTAGGATCTGCAGAAAGGAATGAGGCCATTAGAGTAAAACATTGTTCAATCAATGTACGGAGAACATTGTAACGAGTGTTGTGGAGATGCAGTAAAGTTCATTTTTTTACCTATTACACCTAATCGAGTTGAATTTATATTCTGTGTTCAGATGAGCTAGCAGCTTTATCATGAATTTAAAGTATTTCAGATCATTAGAAGGTAGTGACTTCCGTGATGTTGGACACATTTTGAAGAAGGACTTTTCACTCAGAACTTTCTTGAAGGGTGGGTGTCCTAACAGGAGGACATTAGCAGCAATCAAAAGATGTGCATAAGTACTAGCTCATGTATGCAGTTTAGATGCAAGAAACAGACACTGTCTACAAAAATAAAGCTTGAAGGTGAATGAGATGAGAGAAAGTGTAGTTCATGGTGTGACAGGTAACCAGTTTACTTTTTCATGAAAAAGACAGCCGTCTTCCTTATCATCAGACTGTATTATAAATCTTAATATTTTGTTGATGCCTGTTTGCAATGCATACATGCTGTTACAGGCATTGGGAGGAATTATACGTAGACAGTAATTTTGTTTTGTGCTGGCCTCAAGGATTAAAAGGTGTGAGAATTTCTAAAGCAATATTAATTGCTTTAGCCATTTATCTGCTATTTCTTGTAGGGAGAGATTTTTTAATAGTTGTTACTGGTTTCACATCCCAAAGACATGTTGAGAGTGGATAGTGAAATCTAAATTGTCCCTTAGTGAGTGTGTGTGAGTGTGTGTGTGTGTGTGTGTGTGTGTGTGTGTGTGTGTGTGTGTGTGTGTGTGTGTGCGTGTGTGTGTGTGTGTGTGTGTGTGTGTGTGTGCGTGCGTGTGTGTGTGTGTGTGTGTGTGTGTATGTGTGTGTGTGCATGCTTGTGATATGGAAGAAAGCGATGATAATAACCTTCAGTTCTCTGCTTGTCTAGTAACTTCCATGAATGGCGGCAGCTGTTCACAGGGGCACTACAGGAGGTGGATACAACTACTAAGCCTGTGGGACTGCTGTAAGAGTAGGTAATACAATAAGCAGTTATCAAAAATAAAAATAAAATTGTAAAGTAAAGTCAGAATAAGCTCTCCGCTTCTTAGAATGAACTATTCATTTTTGAGGCCAGTTCATTTCACTGTTAACAACAAAGCGTTAAGATTATGCCTGCGTTTGTTCCAAGAACATGACTTTTTCTCTTTTCCATTTCATTTCCTGCAAGCTGTATAAATTACTTAACATAGATTACAGAATAGTGTGCCAAACAAGCCACCCTGTTTCACGCTTATTTTTTTTTCTGCATGCACACTGCAGCAAGAATAACCAAACACAAAATGTGAAAATTATATATGATTAGAGATTAGAGTGTGAGCTCTATAGCATTATGCTTGGCTTCAGCCTTCTCTCCTACCACCATATTATTTAGCACTGTATTTCCTGTGAAATTATAAACAGGAAAAGACTGCATGTTTCATACAAACTTAAAATGCATCCTGCTGCCCTGTAGTATGGCTTTAGATTGCTAAATATGCCAATTAAAGATGTTTAGCGGTAGCACACTGTAATAAATTTTAAGAGAAATTTTAAAAATGACTGTGCAGTAATCTTGCCAGTGTCACTAGTTGTATTTTGTCGGGTGTATTGTGATAGTTATACTCATTATTTTAATATTTTAAATAATGTTGTCAACCAGACATGAAAATATCTGATAATATCAATACTGAAAAATAGTGCAATATTTCAGATTTTGCTGACAGAAGCATATTTTATTCACAGACTGGCCCAGGTAAAGGCAATATACAATATAATTTGAGAATGTCTACATTTACGCCAGTTAATGTGTTTATTTTTTAAGTTTAACAGTGGAGGTGTACATGAATTTTATGTAAACTCCTTTCATTTAGTTTTCTCCTTTCTTTCTTAATTACATAGAATTAATTCACAAAGGCCTTAGATTAGGTTATTGGAATGAAAATGATGTAGAATATAAGCTAAATATAAGGGACTGTAGTTCTGCACAGTTTTACTGTTTACCGAAGCTACATAAAGATATTAATAATCCTCCGGGTAGACCGATAGTTTCGGCAAGAAATTATTTTCTACACAATCTAGGGCTTATTTTACATGAAGTACTGTTAAAGGAAGCTATTAAATTGCCATCATACATAAAAGACTCTTTTGATTTTTTAAATAAAATTAAGAATGTTGTGTGGTGTGAGGACATGTATTGGCTAACATTAGATGTTAGTAGTTTGTATACAAATATCAAAAATATACATGGTTTAGAGGCACTATTTAAATCAATGGGAGATTATCCATTAACACGCTATGTATTAGAGTTAGTAAAATTTTGTTTGGAGAATAATTATTTTAATTTTAATAATATAATTTACCACCAAATACAGGGTACAGCCATGGGTGCAGCATTTGCACCCATGTACGCCAACATTTTTCTGGGTCTGATGGAATTTGAGTGTATTTATACACATTATTTTGTAAAAAAAATATGTCATATACTATTTTAGGTTTATAGACGATTTGATTTTTTTGTGCAAAGGAGGAAAACATGAAATTGATAATTTTATAGAAGATATACAAAATAATAGATTTGATATTCATTTTGATGGAATACAATGTGGAGACAATGTCTCTTTTTTAGATATAAATTTAAAGGGAACTGTAGGAAGTCATATATTTACTAGTATACATAGAAAATTTGACTCTATTAATCAATTTTTGATGGGCACTAGTTGCCATCCGAATCACACTATAGAAGCGATACCATATAGTGAATTTTTAAGGATCTCCAGAATATGTAATAGTGATGAAGAATTTTTAAATGAAGTTAACAACACTATGGAAATGTTTAAGAATAGAAAATATAATATGAAAGTATTAAAGAAAAGTAGAGATGAAATACTTTATAAGAGATATAATAGTAGATTTCAAGATCAAAGGAAAAGAGATAAAAAGTATAATAAAGAAGGTGGAGAGATGGATAGTATTTTTATGGTATCTACATATAATATTTGCAGTGATGATATTAAGAACTGTATATTATATTTTTGGCGTTTCCTACAGAATTATGAAGAATTAAGAGAGATGACTAAGAAAAAATTAATATTTAGTTACCGCAGAGGAAGAAATATAAAAGATATGATAGTACACACTAAATTTGAATTACCCACCCAGCATATAGGTAGAGTAATAGGTAGTGTAGGTACTATACCGTGTGGGAAGTGCAAAATCTGTTCTCATGTGGAAAGTGTCTTTCACTATATAAATGGAAAGAGTTATAAGTCCACAGGTTCCTTTAGTTGCCTTACTAAACAAGTTATTTACACAATTAAATGTGGATGTAAAAAATTTTATATAGGACAGACCAAAAGAATGTTTAAAGTGAGAATAATGGAACACCTGAGGGATATTAAGAACAATAAGTTAGAGAGCCCTTTGGCTCAACATTTTGTAAAATTTCATAATTCTGATGTAACTAATTTTAGGGTATCTATATTAGAAGAGATTTATAGTAAGGGAGCTAGTGAGGAAAAAATAAAGAATTTACTTTTAAAAAAGGAATTAATTTTTATTTTAAAATATCAGACATTAACACCAAAGGGACTAAATGTTGATTGTTGTTGGAAGAGTGTAATATGAACTTGCCTTTTTAAATGGTAATAGATTTTTAATTGTTTAATGATCATCTAATTATGTAAATGGTTAATGGGTGTGTATATAAATATGGAACAGAGATGTATTGTCATTTACTCCTTGAAGGCTTTGTTGAGCCGAGGCGCTAGAGACTGTACAGAGAATAAATCGATTTTGGTGAACTGGCTGTTGTTGTATCCTAAACTTAAAATGCATCCTGCTGCCCTGTAGTATGGCTTTAGATTGCTAAATATGCCATTTAAAGATGTTCAGCGGTAGCACACTGTAATAAATTTTAAGAGAAATTTTAAAAATGACTGTGCAGTAATCTTGCCAGTGTCACTAGTTGTATTTTGTCGGGTGTATTGTGATAGTTATACTCATTATTTTAATATTTTAAATAATGTTGTCAACCAGACATGAAAATATCTGATAATATCAATACTGAAAAATAGTGCAATATTTCAGATTTTGCTGACAGAAGCATATTTTATTCACAGACTGGCCTAGGTAAAGGCAATATACAATATAATTTGAGAATGTCTACATTTACGCCAGTTAATGTGTTTATTTTTTAAGTTTAACAGTGGAGGTGTACATGAATTTTATGTAAACTCCTTTCATTTAGTTTTCTCCACTTGCCTTTTTCCTGATTTTTAATGTAACAAGAACACTGCGCATGTCAGTTGTTGAAGGATCATAAACAAGCAAAATTTGTGTGTGCATATACAAACCAAGTTGTGTCAACTTGTTGACTTTTCAGGCTACATGATTATAATAGAAATCAGTTTGTGTGGTGAGAAACAAATAGCAGAACTTGCATACATGTAGAGAATTGCCTACCATCTCACAAACTCCTTTACCCCTAAGATGGCTCTGTATTTACAGTGTCATTCCTTGAGACCATAACATTGTAGAATCTCCATACTCACTGAATTTTTCAATTAATACCCAGTTTAAATACTTTGCAATTTCTGGGAACCTAACTAGCAGAAAAAAAAATAAATGCAAAGTGTGTATCCAAGACACAAGCAAATAAGTAAAAACAATGACATTTAGAAAGCCGATAGAAGAAAGGAGGAATGGAAGAAAGGACGAAAGCAAAACACTGTCATTCAGTATTAACATCTGGAAAGCAAACATTACATTTGTATGTAAACTGCTCTATCCCAAAGGCAACTATAAACACACTAGTGTGTGCTATTATTTATGGAGTAATGACCATTTGGGGGCATTCTGGTTATTGCAATCCACCTCCATTAGTATACATCCACCAAGGCTGAGAAGAGTTTCCTGTCCAGAATGCGTGGCACTGCTTCACCCAAGCCAGAAATGATGACAGTCACATTTCTATTAAGCCTATATCATTCTGTATCCAAAGTAGGCCCATTATCATTTAACCATACCTTTAAATTAAGTTTTCGAATAAAACACTTATGGTCTATTAGTGTATCAGCTATCTTCCCCCATCCTACTACGAACAAAAGTAAATCCTTTTTCCAGGAGATTAGCATGCTCTATGCCTATTATTGTACCAGAGTAATTATAGACTTTAAAATGCTGGGCTTCATTCAGTATTACACAAGGTTCAAACTTAATTGCCATTTCATCAAAATTATCGATGGTACCAATGGCTACATCTATATTTAAGCAAGGGTTACTCAAAACATCTTGAATAGCCGCATTGCCATTAACTTGCACATTAAAGTCCCTTATTGGATACAAACTAACCATACCTTTAGAATGATATAAAGCTTGAATATCATTACTAAAATTACAATTAGCAACTTGTGCCTGTCCATCAACACAATTAACGGTCATGCCGTCATTAACAGCACTTACAAAATGCATTGGTGCCGAAGCTACATATAAATTTGAACATAAATTACTAAAAACATCTTGACTAATCCCATTGCCATTAACTTGCATCTTATAATCCCTAACTGGGTCCACATTTTCATTAATACTAACTGTACCTTCAGAATTATCTTGTGCTCGTCCATCATTAAAGTCCATTCTTAGAAGCAAACTTTCATTATTACAAACAATACCTTCAAAATTAAATGAAACTTCTCCATCAACACAGTTCAAAATGAAAATGACAGTGTTTGTGCTACTATTGTTCTTAGAAAAATGAACAAAATCAAGACAGACATGAATGAGTACACCAAAAAGAAGGAGTAAGAATAAGGAGTTTTGTAGCAGGTTTCCATGCCAACGGCCGTGAGAGAACCAAAAGTGAGGCAGCTGGGGAAGAGGAAGTGATCTCAAAGGCAAGATTACATCAACAGCAGCAGTGTACGCATTCTCAATCTTACAATCAGAATGATGATGGTGTAAGAGAGACTGAAAAGTAAGGAACAGCAGCCCCATTTTTCCGGGAAAACCTACAGAGACTATGAATGGGAGAAGCAGGAGTCGGCGATGGAACAACTAATTGACATGGCCTTGGCATTGATGGACACTGTAAGTGTTGATAATGATGGTATAACCGTTAATTGTGTTGATGGACATATTTTATGTAGGGAAAACTAGCAGGCCCTTTAAAAACAGAATTGCTGAACATTTATTAGATATCAGACATGGTAGGTTGACCAATGCCTTATGCAGGCATATAAGAGAGTATAAGGATCATAAATTCAAGTTCTTGGCCATCCAGCAAGTGGTTAAAGATTCCCAGGGAAGAAATATGGACCTCAATTTAGATATATGTGAGTTAAAATGGCAATTGCATTTAAACGCAAGTGAGTACCCGGGTATTACTGAAGCTACTGCCATTACATGTGTTTCAAAATTGAAGAATTTTATAGGATAGAATATGTTTTTATATATGATTTTTTTTTTTGAATTTTTTATTGAATGTAAACATTATGTATTTGCTTCAAATACAATTTTATGGCATTGTATATATATTTCTTTAAATGATGGTTCCTTTTGTTGGTCATTAATTAATTAATTAATTAATTGATTGTCTAAATGAATTGGTATTTAAAGGCTGAGTGAGGATGTATCTATTGCTCTGAGGAAGTCCCTTGAAGTGGGAAGAAAGCACTTAACTGTCATTAAAGTTTGTACTCTTCAGTTGCTGTGCCGTGCTATGCTTTATTTGGTTCTATGATGGCCACAAAAGCATTAAGGGTACTACAAACTGCACTTATGCAAAAGAAAAGAGACACAAAAGAAGGTAGTAAGTAACGATGTAAAATGCCAGCCACCTTAGCTAAAAGCTGTTTGACCTAATGGGTTTCATAGATGAATATCTTGATATCATAGCAGCAACAGAATACTTGTAAATGGAACATCATGGCAGGGATGTGAACATGGTAATATTCTGCTTCATCAAATAAGTATTCATTAAAAATAGATCCAGTGAGTGAGACTGGATATGTGTGTGTGAGTGTGTATACATGCATATATATATATATATATATATATATATATATATATAAGTGTATATATATATATATATATATATATATATATATATATATATATATATATCGTATTTCTCCATAAATAAGACCTAACCAGAGAATAAGGACTAGCATGGTTTTCCAGGGTGGTCATGATATAAACCCTACCCCAAAAATAAGCCTCAGTTAAGATCGTCAACAACACATGAGATATGTGTTGAATTATAAAATAATATTATTGACACCTGTTGACTGAGGTTATCGTACTCTGCTCACCATTTTTAGACCATTCGGACACCCAACTTCTTCTCTTTGCAGAAAATCGTAAGATTTTTTCCCTGGGAGTCCTCCACGATTCTTACTGTAACCCTAATCCTCACCCACACTTGACGGTTGAGATCCTTGGCCCATAAACACTGGCAAGTGTGCTTTGATTGGTAAAAGTACAGACAACGCATGTAAAACATGCGCACTTGATAACAAATGGCTGTGGTCGTGTCTTCTTAATCATCGCCATTTTGTGTTGCCACTCCTATCTCGTAAGTCTTCAAATAACACCCCCCCCCCCAGACAAGATGAGTGCAAAAATAAATAGCTATTCCATCGAGTACAAGAAAGAAATCATGGTGGACTCCCGGGGAAAGAATCTGATGGCTTTCTGCAAAGAGAAGAAGTTGGATCAACGAATGGTCTGAAAATGGCGTGCAGCATAAGATAACCTCAGTCAACAGGCCGACGAGGGAAATGCTAAGAAGTACAAGTGTGGATCAGGTCGGCAACCATTATTTCCTGAGCTGGAAGATATCATCTGTGAATGGATTGCTAACAGGAGAACAAAGGCTTTGGATGTGCACAGGGCTGATATTCAAGCATTCGCACTTGCAATGGCACCACAGTTAGAAATATCCTCAGAAGAATTCAAAGCATCACACATTGGCTGGATGGCTTCCTTCAGCGATATGAACTGTCTCTAAGAAGATCAACAACTCTGTTCAAGCTGGAAGATATTGAAGTTATTAAACGTGCACTTGCATTCAAGTCCTTTGTTGATGGCATTGACTTTTCTATGGATGAAACTGCAGTGTTTATGGGCCAAGGATCTCAAATAACAATTGATCAGAGGGGTGCTTCGTCAATCTACATTCCCTCCACTGGTTACAAAAGTGCACGTGTTACCTGTATTTTGGTAATTTGTCTAGATGGTAAGAAAATCCCACCTCTAATCATTAGTAAGGGCAAGAAAGATAAAATTGAATGGGTTTCAGACATTTACATTCTTGAAAAAGAAAAGGCCTGGTGCACACGACCAGTTATAAGGAAGTGGTTCGATGTAATGCTGCCACTTGTTTTGTGAGGTGGCAAAAGAGGTCTGCTAGTCTGAGATTCAGCCAGCAATCACCGCACTAAAGACATGAAGAAATTCCTTGCACAGAGAAGAATAGATCAAATAATGATTCCTGCAAGAATGACTGACCATCTCCAGACTCTTGATATTGCAATAAACAAGCCATTCAAGGACCATTTGTGCATGGAACTCAATGACTACATTGAAACTAGAATGGAGTGAAATCAGCATGGAAACTATGTGAAGCATAGTCTACAAGAGGTTGTGACTTGGCTGAAAAATTCACGTGATAAAATCACTGACAGCTGTGTTGCCAATGCACTACGAGCAGGCCATTTGGACAAGCAGTGCTCATTTAAGGAGAGCTCTATTGCTAGGCATGACAGATTGGGGCCAATAGTTCTACAGGAAATGGAGTTTCAAGAAATTCAGGCCGGAATTCGAGGGTTGGAGACTTATGACAATGTCCCAGAAGAAGATGACATGATTGTATTTGATAAACTTTTCCGTTATCGGGGTAACAAAATGGATTGCTTTTGCTTTCAGCTGGCAGCAAGCTCTTGTCAGTTTTTTTTACTTTATTGTATTAAGGTAACATTTCATTATCAAGAGGTAATTACAAAGTAAGGCCACTAGTTCCCAGACTTCATTTTTATGACTTTCCATCATTTCTCTCTTACGATTTGGGTAAGGAATAAAGAAAGCATCACCACTCAAAAAGTGGCAGTTATTCACCTGTTTTATTCCCCTCTTCCAATACACATGTATTGAGATTTTTCTGCACTTTCTGTTAAACATGAAATATTGCACTGTGAAAGCCAAGGTGTAGATATTTCAGAAGAAAGAATCGACATTTGACCACTCATCATCTAGAAAAAAACATCTGCTACAAGGTGGAAAGTTTACTACCGTTTTGCAGGGGGAAAGCCGCTCTGCACTCCCCATGTGGGGTCTGCTTCCTCCACACCCCCTGCTACATATATATTCTAACTCCAAGATCGCATTACAGTGAGGAAAATGGCAATTTTCCTGATCCCCACTTGTAGTACTGCAGTGTGATGCACTTCAAAATATTGATGCTCTGAACTGCGAACACTGTCAACATATCGATGTTTCAAATTTGACAGGAATTGTGTTCGCAGTTTTGCCTCTCTGCTACTCCATGTTCATCCTTCTCAGTGTCAAGGTAAAGCACCTCAACATTTTGATTATAAACAATAATATATATATATATATATATATATATATATATATATATATATACATATCCCTTTCATATGTTTGAAATACAGGAACATTGAACTTCTTATCATGGAAGACCAGAGGATCGAAGTTCCAAAATATCGAACCTTGTGAATGGAGATTGCTGTACAGTGCGGAATGGGAACTTTCTTGTTCTCTTCACTGCACTGTGATCTCAGAGTTAGTATATTTATGTAGCAGGGGGTGTGGGAGTTGAAGGGGGGGGGGCCCCCTGCAAAAACATGAATTCAGTAGTTTTCACATTTTAAATTTTTTTTGTTTGTTGGCTCGATGTTTCAGAACTTTGATCTTCTGGTCTCAGATGATCAGAGTTTGCTTTAGCAGGGCAGATGCTCCGGCCAAGTCAGAAAATATAATGGGAGGCTATGGTGCACTCACCTATAGTACTGTAAAGATGGGCATGTATTTTTGCAGGTTTATAATTAAAACTATTCTGATTAGAGTAAACAGAATAGGGTCCATTTTTAGGGGGTATGTATTTTTTTAGTATTTAGGCATTCTTATATTCAAAAAACTATCCCAAAATCAACTGATCATGTTTTTTTAAAAGTCTTATATTTTGATCAAGTTTAGATTCTCATAAATAATAAAAGAACGTGTAGGCCATTTAGAAAAACCTGCATATTTATTTATAGCATTTAATTACTGTGATAGTAAGACTGAGTCATGCAAGCAAGACTACTTTTGGCAGAGGCATGGGGAGAAAAGACCTACAGTACACATTAATATGAAAATTAGTGACACTAAGGAAAACATTACAAAAGACCATGACTAAGAAACATAATTAGATAATCAGGAACATAGATTCATAGGTTCATAGGATAATAGGCAATACTAGGCTATTGGCCTGAAGGCCTTTATAAGCCTAGCCAAGAATTTCCCTCATGCTTCCACAAAGTCAGCACCTGTTTTCCCTGTCCAGCAGGGACACAGGTGGGATCCCATCCAGTTGTCCAAATTCCTCTTAAAGAGGGCTGGGTGAGGTACTCTAATTGACATGGAACGGAATTCTATTCCACAGATGGGGGAGTTGTTGGGAGACAAATCTCTACTGCCAATAAGTTCTATTAATGTCACAGACCAGGTTGAGACCTTACATGTGGGTTGCGTGAGTGGAGTTTTACTTATGGATATGCAGCAACTCCATCAAGGCTGAGTCTGAGACGGCCTTGTATGCCAGATCCAGATCACCTCTGAGCAATCTGTATGAGACTGAGTAGAAGGACAGGGATTTTTACCTATCTGTATAGGATAGGTTTTTGAGACCCTGCGGTCTCTCCAACTTCTGCATGTGCTTGGCAAGGTACATGCTGAAGGGGGCATTGTACTCAATAATGGGTCTGACAAGGGAGGAGTACAGGGATGTTATGACCTCATTTTTCCTGGATGAAATACCCTCACTTATGAGGTGGCCCAAGTAGAAATCCTTCCGTATAATGGAGGCAACAGCATGGTCAAAAGTCAGGCTGCTATCAACCTGGGTGCCCAAGTCCATCACAACTGGCTGCATGCTTAGTAAATTGTTATTAATGTGATAATTAGTGGGGACACCATTTTCCCCAAAGGGGATAATAATGCATTTCTTGGCCTTCGGTTTGAGGCCATGTGTCTAGCACCAGTCATTAGTTTGGTTAAGACCCTCTTGGAGGATGTTCACATCACTAGGGGAATTTATGACAGTATCCAGCTTGCAGTCATCTGCAAACTTGGTCAGCCACAGACCATTGGTTTTGGCTTGCACATCAGAAAAGTATATCCCAAACAGTAGAGTCCCCAAAACCGATCCTTGGGGTATGCCGCTTGTTACGGATCTACTTCTAGAGGTGGCTTTCTCTATTTTGACTGGCTGGGTTCTATCAGTGAGCCAATTAGCTACTCATCTGGTAACATATGGGTTGATGCCTAGCTGGGAGAGTTTATCTTTTATGCCCGAGTGGGGAATAGTGTCAAAGGAAGTGTTAGGTCAGGGTAGGCAGTGTGCACTGTCTTGCCCTCATCCATGGCTGTTGTGATTGTTTTGAAGAAGGCAACCAAGTTTAACAGGCATGATCTCCCTTTGACAAAAGGAAACTATGTGGGATCAAGCATTTGGAGGTTGCCAATGTACTTGCTTATAAGGTCCATGATAATGCATTCCATGGCCTTGCAGAGCAGGCTAGTTAGGCTGATGGGACTATAATTGCCTGGGTCAGTGGATGCTCCACCTTTGTGCAGAGGGATAACAGTGTCTGTCCTCCATTCTGCTGGGATGAAGCCGGTCCACAGGCTTTGGTTGAATAGGGTGCCTAGTGGTGCTGAGAGCTCTTGGCTGAGTTCATGTAGGACACAGCGATGGATGTTGTTGGGTCCCATGAAGGCTGTAATTTTTGCCTTTGAGAGGGCATTAATAACCTACTCTGTGGTGATTAGGGGAGGGGGGCAGGTGTTAGGGGGTGTCCTGGTTTAATGATATGGGAGGGCAGGGGGGGTGAAGTTTTCACTAAACCTGTCTGCCAGTACATAGAACATGTAAAATTGGTAGAAACATAGACATCAAATAGTAAGTAGCTGAAAGTTGTAGTATAACTGAAGTACAAAGTAATTTCACTCAAGAAATATATTTGGTTGATCAATTTCATTCTACCATAAAAGTAGGACTCATTGGAACTGATGCAGAAAGATAAAAATTACTTATGCAGAAAGATAAAACTTACATGAATTGCAAGTAAGCAGCTACACTGCTATGAGACAGATGGAAACTAGACATTAGTATTAGTAAGAAAACACAATATTACAAGATATACAAGTAGAATAATACAGAAGTGATGAAGTACAGATGGAGATGGAGTGACAGAGAGATTCTGTCTTGTCTAAGCTGGATAACAGATTGCCTAGATCAGAGCATTTGAACAGCCAGGAGTTGTTGCTTCAACACAGATTTAAAAGCAAGTAGATTAGTAATAGTTCCTACTGTAAGTGGAAGAGAATTCCATGCTTTAGCAACATAGTGGGAGTAGAGGCTTTGTCCAGCTGTCTTAGAGGGTTTGGATACAGAGAGAAGGTCTTTATCTGTAGCCCTAAGTGTCCTGTTTGGGTTATAAGGTTTAATTATGTTATTTAGTGCTGGGCAGGCTTGGGGTATGTAGACCATGCTGTGGAATGTTTGTAATGGTGGGTTCTAGTTTTTGAGTTGGTAGCAAACTTGCCCACTTTGTTACAGTGCTATTCCAATTTAGATCTAGAGGAGCTCTGTAAATTGATAAGTATTGGAGCACCATAAAGCAGAGATAGCAGAAGAAAAGTTTTGGCGATAGTGGTTTTGGAAAAAGAAGTTAGGGTATGTTTCTTTCTATATAGTGTGCCAAGTTTCTTGTGTTTTTTTTTTTTTTTTGGTTGTTAAATATGGAGATCAAACCACAGGTGATTGTCTATGATTACACCTAGTAGCTTTGTATGGCGGACAATTTCAATGGTGGTGTTGCCAGCAGAGAGAATTTTGAAGTAGTTAAGTTTAATAGTACAGTTCTTTGGCTGGAAAAGAAACAATTTACTTTTTTTGTGTTAAAGAATAGCTTCCAATTAATAAGCCAAGATTCAATAGCAGAAAAAAGTTTGTTATCAGAGAGAAGCTGGGGTAGTGTGTGAGAGGTACAGATTATTGTAGAATCATCAGCATATCTTATGAGAGTTCAAACACAAATATATACACACATGCAATTATATAAAAGTATATACTTAAAAATGTATATATAATTATAGATGCACACATATACATACATATATATATATATATATATATATATATATATATATATATCCACACACACACACACACACACACACACACACACAAACATGCATCCCATAAATATAAACATATATAAAGATATAAATATATTTTAAATAAATTTATTATATCATAAGTGGGCAAATGTATGTTGTATGTGCTTGTATAATTTATGTATATACACACGCATATGCATGCACTTGCACACACATATAAATATATGTGTGCAGATAAATTTACACAAACATATATAAACATTCAAGCACACAAAATTGTATATAACTTACACACACACACACACACACACATATATATATATATATACATATATATATATATATATATATATATATATATATATATATATTATACAATTCCACATATACCCACTTATAATACAAATATAAATATACTCAGAATGCCACCACACATATTTACACCACGCAATGACATTCAGTGAACATGATTATGCGCATATCTTGCTGTTATGTTGATGGAAATATTTTTAATTTTAGTTGACAGTACTTAGTGGGGCTGTAGGCATGAGAGAGAAGCCTTTCATTCAAGAGTTCTTACTGTAGGAGTGGATCAGAAATTGCAGGAATGCCATTGCAGGTGTGAATGAGTTAATAACAGCCCAAGATTACACAACATGTATATCCTTTTCAGGCTTTCCACTCTGCATTAGATAAGATACAGTACACAGTTAACACTGGTTTGCTTAAAGCATTTCGTATTTTATTTTTACATGCCTTTTCAAGGCTTCTCAAAGCCTGATGTAAGGGAGGGTTAAAAGTGATATTTAATTTCATGTCTGTTGTTAAGCTGGCATTTATTGACTGTTGTAATAGAATATTTAAACTTAGCTCCTGCTTGAATAATTTTAGTTCATATAAAGTCTTAATCACATTAGCATTTCTTGAAGGCAAAAAGGAGAACCCTTTATTTAAAACTTTTTGTTTGTCAGCAGTAAATTGGAACATTTTGAAAGCTGGATGTCGCTCGTCCAATCAGGATGAAATAGATGAGTCTTTGTGGGTTCTCTTCATTCAGCTTTATTATTTACAAACACATCAGGATTGAGGCTTAATAACTTTAACTTACATAAACTTATAAGCAAACTAGCTATTACACTCATACATGCTCAATCTGTGGCTGTACTCTCAAAATGGCACTGAAGCTAGCATGTGCTTGCTACTTATGTGCACATACTGTACTTCAAACACTTCTTAAAGATACAGCACACACACTCTATTACACTGGAGAATCACTTCCGATTTCCTGTACTGACAAAGTGCTCCCTGCTACATTCTCTACTACTGGCATATCCCCAGAATGATTTTAGCATTTAATTAACATCGTCTGCCTCATTTTTATTTTTTTAAAGTTCTGGTCACTTCCTGATAAGATCAATTCTATTCTTAAATGCAGCTAATGTCTATCTACCTCCATATTAAGCAATTAAGGTAAATGTATTGGTGCTTGTTTCTGCTTAAGTCAGCATTACTATATAGGGGATAATTTTTGCAACAGTAACTGTTGCATTTTGATTGGTTCTTTGCTTAGTAAATTGAACAAATGAAAATGCTTTATTGGTATCATATGTCTCTCTGACAGATTTTTTATAATTTTTTTCTTTTGATGAAACTTCATGTCTATTAATCTTTATATATGCAGACTAAAAAGAGAGGAGCTGCTCACAGGTCATAATTTTGTTGTTCAGATCCTTAATTTCTGTATGTAAAAGAGTAATTTCTGCTTTTTATTATGTCTATAAGCTCACGGCCATATTGATCAAATAAAGCAGAGTTACAAAAAGCAGTCAAAAAATAGAAAGTCACAATACAGAAAAGGTTTCATTTTGTAATGACAAAGGGAACAAAAAATCAGACTAACATGCTTATTGTATTTCTAATGCTTAAAATGAGCTTAAATGACAAACTCACTATTATAAATTTGCTTTGCACATTTTGTATGCCATTTATACTTGTATTAACTTAGTTCAGTTCTGATCCAAATATCATTTTGTGAAGAAATATTCATATACCATGTTCTTCAGTCTTATTCCTTTCTTATAATTGCCTAGAATATTCCTGTCTAAAATATCCATCATTTTCTCCTAGTATTCTAAACAGAGTCCTTCTCATGAACCTTTCTCAGAACTGCAGCCTGGTTAGTTTTCTAATATGTCCTCTGCCATGTACCCGTATCACACTACTTGTTTTATTTGGAGTTAATTGTTTCAGCAGTTCAGTGCTGACCACAAATACAGTACTGGCAATTATGAAGCCCCACCATATTCAAGGCATCATAAATCAATACAAGTACAAGTACTGCATTCCACTGCATTCATTACCTGTTCATTCTGCCACATACTAAAAGCTTGAACCTGGGCAGCTGCCCCCTTTGTTATGCCCTACTTACAGCTTTAACCTCCCGCCACTTTTTTATATCATCATATTTAATCGGTATGTCATAGTTGCTCTACACTATCATCATAATTAGTACAGCAGAACTGTATTATATTTTCATGCTTAATCAGTAAAACAGATTAAAACTATTTCAACATTGTACTTAATTGGTATAGCAGAGTTACATTATATTATTATCATACTTAATGAGTAAAAAAGAAGTTATGTTCTTACCATAACATTTCATGTGAGTTGATCATCTTGCCTTTGTTCTTACATGTGGATACGGAGCCGATCCATCGGCTCCGAGGCAGCCGCTTTCCAAGCTCAAAATCTTTCAGTAGCTTGAGGCACAACACCTATCCCATGATGCTCTCTGACTAACCCTCAGATCTAGTTTGCTGAATCCAACAACAAAGGAACAGTCTAACATACCCTAAATGTCAATATGTGTATATATAAAAAACATATAAAAACACATATACATATATATATATATATATATATATATATATATATATATATATACAGTTAACCATAGGAAGAAAGTCTGGTAGAAAGAAAGGACAGTAGACAAACCAAACAGACCTCCAGTCGTAACCGGTCTTCAAGAACCCAGAGGGGGATGGAGGGTGGGAAATGTAAGAACAAAGGCGAGATGAACAACTCACATGGAATGTTAAAGTAAGAACATAACTTCTTTATGTAAAGCTGTTCAATCTCGCCATTTGTTCTTACACGTGGGTAGCGTCCCAAGCACCCAATCCCTGGGCGGCTCACAGGAGTACATTCCTGAGAACATTGGAACCAAAGGAAGCTCTATCCCTGGAGGCCTTGTCCACTTTGTAATGAGTGATAAACGTATGTGGTTTTGACCAAGTGGCTGCTGCACAAATGGTGTCCAAAGGCAAACGAGCTGCGTGAGATAGAGATGTGGATACCACCCTAGTGGAATGAGCTTTCACCTTGTTTTCTAAGGTCTGATTAGTTGAAGACAATACAAACTTTATGCAATCTGATAACCATTTAGACAAGGTAACTTTAGACACAGATAGCCCTTTTTTGTTATCAGCGTAGGAGACAAAAAGTTGTTCAGATATTCTAAAATCCTTTGTTCTGTCTTAGTAAAATCTCAACTGTCTGTGGACATCAAGTTTATGCAGCATATACTCCATTTTGTTAGAATGATGTCTGAAAAAAGTGGGCAGCTCAATAGACTGATTCAGATTAGTTTCAGAGCAAGAGGATGCAGGCTCAAAGGGGGGAAGCATCAACTGAAATAATATTAAATTTAGATTCCACAGTGCAACTGGTTGTCTGATGGGTGGCCTTAGGTGATGAGTCCCTTTCAAAAAAGCTTTACATAATCTGTGTGACATAAGATTAGATCCTTCAATCCCCAAGTAAAAATTAGATATAGCGGCCAATTGAACTCTAACAGTGGATGCTGCAGCACCTTCCTGAAAAATCGTTGTGAGAAATTCCAGAACCATATCAAGAGGGGCAACATAGGGATCAATATTGTGTTGAGAGGCCCAGTACACAAAACATTTCCATTTACTACTGTACAGTTTCCTAGTAGAGACCTTATGAGAGGAAACTAGAATATGTTGAACTTCGGAAGAAAGATTATATGACCTGGCTAGGTTGGGAAGTGGAGCAGCCAAGCTGTCAGTTTGAGGGACTGAAGAGAGGGGTGAAGAACTCCTGACGAATGCATCAGAAGGTCTGGCACTGGGTCCAGAAACCAAGGTTCTTCCAGTTGATATTGGTGAAGAAAGGGGAACCATATCTGCCGAGGCCAAAAGGGGGCTATCAGAATAACTGCCCTTCTCGAGCCCTTTGCTTTCATCAAGAATCTGGGAATCAGTGGGGTTGGAGGAAAGGCATACAGGAGACCCGAGGGCCAATCATGCACAAGTGAATCCCTAGGACTATCCCCTGGTGGAGGGTTGAGGGCAAAGTAGCTTCTGCATTTGGCATTCATCGGAGATGCAAAAAGGTCACAGCAAGGCTGGCTCCATCTGTGGAATATCCTTTTCGCCACATTTTGTTTGAGGGACCACTTGTGGCGTAAGAGAATAGCTCTGCTCAATTTCTCTGCTATCATGTTGGATTTCCCCGGGATGTGGGTTGCTAATAGAAAGCACCTGGTGGACACAGCCCACTTCCAAATCCTCAAAGCTTCTTGGCATAAGGGGTAAGATTTGGTTCCCCCCTGTTTGTTGATGTACCAGACTACCGACATGTTGTCTGTCTGAATCGCAATTGTTCCCTGAGGTAGGGAGTCGTGAAAGTGCTGCAACGCTAAAAGCACTGCTCTCAACTCCAGGACGTTGATGTGCAAATGACATTCTATCTCTGACCAGGTGCCTTGGGCAGTCTTTCCCTGAAAAAGCCCCACCCCACCCTATCAGAGAAGCGTCCATGGTCACAGTGGCTACTGGAGGGGGTAATAGAAATGGTCGACCTACTGTCACCTGATGGCTGTTCAACCACCAGGGAAGGTCTCTTTTGCAAGCATCCATCAATAGAATTTTGAATGACATCAGAAGCTGTTGGAAGGACCACTGAGTGAAAAGCAACCATTGGAGTATCCGCATGTGCATCCAGCCCAGAGGTACTGCTATGAGGGAAGCAGCCATTGTGCCTAAGAGTTTTAACACCTGAGAAGCAGGTACTTTCTTTTCTTGTAGCAAGCATGACACCTGATTTCTTAGGGAGGTAACTCTTTCTAGAGGTAATTTGACCAGGGCGGTGGTGGTGTCTAGGTCTGCTCCAATAAATGAGATATGCTGCGATGGTAATAAAGCAGATTTTTCAAAATTTATGATTATTTCTAACCGAAAACAGAGATTGATCGAATGATCCATGGACTGGATGAATTGATGCCTGGTGGTGGCAGATAGGAGCCAGTCGTCCACATACAGAAACACCCGGGATCCTAGATGCCTCAGGTAAGTCATAACCACTGCCATACATTTGGTGAACACTCTCAGGGATGTAGTGAGGTCAAAGGGCAGAGCTCAAAATTGGTAATGACTGGCCGCCAGCCGGAAATGCAAGTGATCTCTGGATGGTCTGGCCATTTTGATGTGGTAGTACGCATCCTTGAGATCTAAAGAGCACATCCAATCACCCGTTCCCAGGAATGGGAGTAATGATTGAAGCGTGACCATCCGGAACGTCTCCTTCTTTACAAATGTATTGAGTTTGCTGAGGTCTAAAATGGGCCTCCAGTCCCTTTTCTTTGGAACTAAAAAGAACCTGGAGTAAGTTCCGGATCCTATCTGGTCCGGCGGGACTGGCTGGATGACTCTTTTTTCTAGCAAATTTTGGATTTCTGTGACTGCTTGACTCCTCAGATTGGGTGGATCATCTGGGATTCTTTTTGTGGATAACAGTGGTTCTACAAAGGGAATGAGGTAACCTCTGGTAACTATGTTTTGTACCCAAGAATCCAATGTAATTCCTAGCCAGGCATCTGGGTACAAAGCCAGGCAACCCCCAACTGCCTCCAGAGTAGGACAGTTGGGCTTCCTCTCAGGAGCGCTGATAGGGCTTGCCAGGAAACTGCTCCCTGTCACCCTGGTTCTGCGGACCCCCTCTGCCACGAAAGTGGTGTCTTCCATTATTCCTCTGCCCCTGAAGGAGGGTTCACTATGTGTGTTCTAGAAAGCTCCTTGGGACTTCCACAACCACATTTTTCCACCTCTTTGCCCTTTGGGGTACGGTCTAGTAGGGGTGGAAAAATGGACTCCTACGACAGATAGAGTCTTTCCTTCCTGCTCACACCTAGTGAGGGTCTCCTTGACTATAGGCACAAACAATGAAGAGCCATCAAACGGGGTATTGACAAATGAAGACTTGTAGGCTTCCACAAAGGAGCACAAGTGCATCCAGGAGTGTCTCCGCAGAACAATCACCGAACCTGCTGCTCGACTCGATCCCTCGGCTGCATAGGAAATGAGCCGCATGGATGAGTTAACTATGGAATTAAGGGTAGAAAGTTGGGCTGTAACCTTTTCCGAAATATCCTCATCTGTGTTACCCTTTAGAGTATCTCCGAGTTCTTGAAAGAGATCTCATTGAAGGCGAGTAAAATGGGTCAAGTAGTTAAGCGATCTCATGGCAAATGTCGCAGAACTAAAAATGCATTTCCCGTATCTGTCCATCATCCTGGAATCCTTATTAGGAGGATGGACAGTAACAGAAGTCTCTGACATCTCTTTCTTGGTGGCTGCCGCCACCACCATGGCATCAACAGGGACTCCTTTGGTGAGGAACGATTTCTCTTGAGGGGCAGTGATGAATTTATTGGGCCTCCAAGGGACTGCTTCCATGTTGTCAGGGGACTCCCATGCCCTTCGATCGACCAGATCCATTAGTTCGTCGAAGGGCGGAGTAACCCAGGAGGTGGAGGGCAGAGACCCAAAGGCTTTCAGAAGCACCGACTCATCCTCAGTAGGGTGAATGGACTGCCAGTCACTCTTCTGCTTAAGTATTTCTAGGATGTCCGCAAAGGAGACATCCTCTGAGGGGGACCATGGGGTCCCTTCCGATTCCTCTAAGTCGGTGTCTGATGTCAAGGATTCCTGAGGGGAATCCAAATGCCTCCTCTTGCAGAGTCTCTTTCTGGGAACTTCATCGGTGGGGGCAGCCGGTAAAGTTTCAGTAGAGCAGGGGGTCACCCAAAGGGGATACCTGAGGCTCTGGGTCTCGTCGCTTAGTAGGTGCTTTAGACAAAGAGGCAGAACTCGGCATCTTCAGGGAGGAAGAGGAGAGACCTGTAGTGTGAGTCTGACCAGACAACACCCTCCTCATGGCATCAAAGGCCCCGGAGTCTCGGCCCGACCAGTTCCAAAGAAGACGGCGGCCTCACAGGAGCCGAGGCCGAGGGCTCTGAACCAGAGGATGGAGCCAAACTCACCTGCACCGAAGCTCCGAGGGGAAGTGTCAGAACTGACAAGTTGGTGCGACTCTCCCCCCTGGAACCGACGAGAGAGTGTCGGATCCAAGACTCTTCAGACGGCACCAAAGAGGTCAGAGTGGGTGGAACTGAAGTCACTGGGACATGACTCAGCTCCACGGGTTCCACAACCATCAGATCTTCCGCCTCCGGATCCAAAGACCTGGGTAGGCTCGGAGGAGGAGTAGTCACAGGCAATGGGGCAGGAACAGGGCTCAAACCCAGTTGGAACAAAGCCGAGAACAGTTTAGCCAATGCCGGGTTCTCCAGGAGCCTCTGCACCACACGGTCCACATCGATATCTGACATCCTTGAAGATCGGGTTGAAGGGGTCGAAGAAGCTACCAATCTAAGTATTGGAGATTTTAAAGTCTCCAATACCGGCTCCAAAACCAAAGGTTGTCTCCAAATGATCAGTTTGGCACACAGTTCCAAAGTCCTAGGAACCGGTGACCGAACCTTAACAGAGGTGCTCTGAGCTGAAGACTTAGGCTCCGAGGAGACTCAAGACGACTTCGACCCTTTCGAAGACTTGGATGTCTGGTCTGACTTGTCCAAAGCTTCTTGAAACTCAGGTGTTAAGAGACCTCGATCAATAAGTTTCCTACATCTCTCTAACAGAACTCTGCCACTAAAAGAGTGGCAGATGGAGCAATCCTCCTGCAAATGGAGAGGTCCCAAACTATACACACAGGAAATGTGGTTATCTGTTATTGACATTTTTTGGCCACAGTTACATCTTTTAAATCGGACTTTTCTTTTGGTCAGCCATCATGTCCATAGAGTAAGTACAATTAACAGGTCCCTGTTAATTTCTAGTACAATAGTACTATCCAAACACAAAAAAAAACAGAAACACCAAGAAAGACAATTATCAGAGCCCTGATAATATAAGTACAACAGTACAATCCAATAATAAGCAACAACAATGAACAAACTAGTCAAAAAAGGGATAGGAAGAAATTTAGATTCCTGCACAACTATAGCAAAGGATGAAACCAACTGAAGAAAGAGCAAGGCCCAGAGCAACCCACTCCAATAAACACACTGAAAAGGGCAAAGCCCTAAAAAAACCCCAAAAAGATAGAATGACAAGGAATATTGGTAGAAAAACAGATATATCTTAATAAAAAGTAAACTTAGCTGCATAAAATCTTTTTAATAAACTTTCACTGGCTCGAGCACACTGAAGACTTGTGATCCATTGCAGCAGCAAACTAGATCTGGGGGTTAGTCAGAGAGCATCATGGGATAGGTGCTGTGCCTCGAGCTACTGAAAGATCTTGAGCTTGGAAAGCGGCCGACTCGGAGCCAATGTATCGGCTCCATACCCACGTGTAAGAACAAATGGTGAGATTGAACAACTTCACATGCAGAGTTATACTATATCATCATCATACATAATCAGTACAGTAGAGTTACACTAAATCCTTATCATAATCAATCAGTATAGCAGAGCTGCACTATATTATCATCACACAATCAGTATACGAAATTTACACCATATCATCTTCATATGTAATCAGTTTAGTGGAGTTACCCTATATCATCATAATTAATAAGCATAATGGAATTACAGCAGTCTATGGTTAATCAACAAATGGTCTAACCATTGAATGGCACCTCACTGAAATCCAATCGAATGCCCATCCATCGATAAAGCACTTCATCGAACCTCTGAGACAGGAAAAGTAACTAGTTGGCCAACACTTCCATGTATCACAAATGGCAGTTTTTCAAACACACCCATGTGGGGAGAAAAGCCCCCAACTATATATATCTATATATATATATATATATATATATATATATATATATATATATATATATATCAACCAACTCCAGGTTTGCCCTACAGTGGGGAAAAGTGAAACGGGTAAGTGTTGGCCAACTAGTTACCTTCCCTGGCTCATAAATTTGATGAAGTGCTCCTTCAATGGCTGGATTCAACAACAGGATTTCAGTGATGTGCTGTTCAATGATTAACCATAGACCCAGTTACACTATATCATTACCATATTTAATTAGTTTTGCAGAGTTACACTATATTATCATCACACATAATCAGTATAGTGAATTTACACCATATCATCATCATATGTAATCAGCATATCAGAGTTACCCCATATTATCATACTTAATTAGTATAGCAGAGTTAAGCTACATTATCATCATACATAATCAGTATGGAGGAATTACACTCTGTCTTCATCATAGTTATCTGTATAGCAGAGTTACACTATATCAGGCAGAAGTGAAATCAAGAGGGGAAGAACCATAGAACTGGGAACTAGTGATAAGGTAAATGTTTCAAGTCCACAGCTGCTCAATACCTTGGCTGGAGGGTAACAGATCCAACTCTATATGGGGAGAGGGGGGCCAATCATAGGTGAAGGCCAAAAGACAGAAGGTCCCTCACAGCAAGGAAACCTAGGAGAGGAGAGTCATCCAAAGTAAGTGATAAGGGAGGAGTAGAGTTGTGCAAAACTGAAGAGAACAGAAGAAAATCAATACAGAATAAAAGTAGCAACCTGGAACGTGGAGGGGGCTTTGCACCTGATGAAAAGGAACAAATTATATGGCAAATGAATATGGTCTATATTAGATCACTGAATGCTTAAAAAAGCAAATGGTGATTAATCAACCCTATGTAAACGAAAGCTTACAATGTCGAACTGTCAGAACAGCGTTTTGTTTCCAAGGGAAAAAATATCGCTGTTCAATCAAACCCCCCCCCCACTTTAAACATTACATTAAGTGGGGATCTTCACCCCCCATACCCCCCGATGTGGGGGCTGCACCCCCTACTTAAATATACCAACTCTGAGACCACACTACAGTGCCACAAACGACAAAGTAATGAAGTGGCCAAGCAAATTCTTTCCCAGGGAATGAATTTGCTTAAAAGCCACTTTGATATTTTGCCATTTCAGTCTTTTAAGTTCGACCAAGACGCATTCGAAAGAATGCGTCTTTGGTCTTCTAATAGGAACCCAAATGAATAGGATACAAGGGGATATGGTACTCTTCAAGGAGTCCTAATTAAAAGTAAAAGATGGAGGAAGATCATGAGCCCAAAGTACCACAAGGGAGAAGCAGACAACAAAGCAGGGGGTGACCAGCTGTTTCAAAAAGGATTACATGTAGTGACTAAAACAGTGTATAAAATCAAGGAGGAAACCAGATCATTTGGCAACAAAGATAAATGGAAAAAAATGGACATATGTGAAGCTCTTTCCCCAAACAAGGATATAGAGAACTTTTACTGCAAGTTCTTTGAAGAACAGAATAATGTAAAAAGGAATGGAAAGGCAATCACTGGACAGGACTTCAGGGCCACACCAGATCCCAAGACAGATGGACTGTTTGGCAAAAGATAGTGCAGTATAAAGATAAAACAGACTTAGAAAGGAAATTGAAAGAATGAGACTGGGAAGATATATGAAGGGAAGGGCACACTGAACATAGAAAGTAAATATTTACCAGAAAGTGCTTGTTCAAGCTAATAGATTCTACAGGATACTAGGAGAAAGAGGAAGGTCACAAAATAGTGGAGGAGAGAGAGGAATAAAGTGGAGATTCATATCTGACCATGCAATGGTAACAATGACAATAAAGACAGAGAGAGAGAGGAAGGATTGGGGCTGTGGTGGGGATAGGTGGCTTACATATGGAAAATCAGTAAAGCAAGCAACAACTACAAAACTTCACAGAGAAAACACTGGAGGGTAAAACTTTATAAGATAGAATTGGGGAAACACTGGTGGGGTGGGATCAAAGTTGAAAGCAGCAGTTAGAGGAAAAATCATGACAGAAGATGGGTAGAAAAAGAGGCAAGATGAGGCTGAGATAAAAATAAAACAAACATGAAAGAAGAACTGAGTGGGGTACAAATGGGATTGTGGAAAATGCTATAAATAATTAAGCACTAAGGATGGAGAAAGCAGTAATACAATCTGAACTTGAAGGAAAGGCGTGGATGACAGTGGGGAAGCAAGGAAGTATAAAAAAGGGAAAAATATGAGAGACATTGGTACCAAGCATTAGGGAAAGGACATAGATCTCAGAGGAGCACAGCATGGTTAGAGAAGCCTTTAGGGAATGATAGCCAGAAAATAACAGAAGCAGGAAGTGGGGAAGGAAAAGGAAGTCCATCAGTAGATTGCCGACATAGGAAAGGAGTACAAAGTAGAAGGAATATAAAGGCAGAAACTGAATATAGAAATCATGATGGAGAACATCAAAGAGGCACTGATGACAATGAAAGACAGAAATGTAGGGGCCACAGAGGGGTACTGAGTAGATTTCTACAAGTGGGGTAATTAGAGAATATGGACAGTTATGAAGAAAGAGTAAGAAAAGAAGTGTAAGCCAGGGGGGAATGACAGACACAACAAAAAGAGATTGTTATACCCTTAAAGAAGAAAAATGCTAACAAGTAGACTGCATGGGATTTTGCCAAAATTATATGAGAGGGACAGATTGGTCTTGTGAAACTAGGAAGGGAAAATGAATTGGTGGTCTCTAACAAATGCTATAGACATAGAAGAAAGAAGGGGAACACATGCAGGGATTTATTTTATCTGCAAAAGGCATTTGACACTGTCAGATTGTAATACCTCTGGGAGATATTAGGAGAAAAATACCTATTGGGGAAAATATATAAGATGGAGAAAGGCAATTTATAATAAGGCAGACATGTAGATAATGGTAAATGCAGGAATAACTAAGGTACTAAAATGTGGGAGGAGGACCAGACATGGTGCCCCAGTCCTCATGTCTCTACATGTTATTCGTAGAAGAGCTGGAAACTAAAATGAGGAAAAAGCACAACTGGAGGGATGAACAGGAGTGCAGTCAGGATTCCTAATGTATGCAAATGATTGCATGGTTATGTCAGTGAATGCTGAAATTGCTATAAAGGAAATATTGCCAACTTCTGCCAGGTTTGAAAGACCCTGATGGCTTAGATACAACCAGAAAAAGACAGAGATTGTTAGTAATGTAGAAGGAAAAAGAAGGGAAGGAGTGAGACACATTCTATGTCAGAAGATCGACTGTTTGGAAAGTTGAACTTCATATGGTGGAGATAATTTGATCAACTTTCTGAAATGTCAAAGAAACAAAACAAGAAAAAAATCTATGTTTTTGCAGGGTACAAGGATGCCTGCACTCCCACACACCCAGCAAATTATATATACCAACCTTGACATTGCACTACAGTGGGAAAAAGGGTAAATTCCCAGATCCCCACTTTACCGCAATTTCCATACAAATACTTTGAATTTTTGGAAAGTTGATTGTATAGTCTCAGCTATATGAAGTTTGACTTTCTGAACAGTCAGTCTACTAAATGGAACTCCCAGAAGTTCATGTGAGGTGCACATTAAGTGAAACAATACAAAATAATTTAGATAAAGGGAGAGAGAACATACATGGGATACTTCAGAAGGGATTACATAAAATATACACAACTTGGTAAATGTTGATTCTCCTAGTTACAGTGCATGCATTAATTAGGAAACCTGCCTGAAGACTCAACTGAGACTAAGTTACTAAACTCCAAGAAAGACTTAGAAGGGTGGATTGAGAAAGAGAAAAGGAGAAGGCTCTCAAAAACGAGTATACAGCTGAGTAGGGAAAAGGGGGTTACCAAAAACCCATATAGGCCTTTGCATAAGATGTGCTTATGTGAAAAGAGATTATAGGGGAGATGAAAAGGCAAGATGGAAAAAGGCTAACAGGGTGGTAGGGAAATATAAAAGAATGAATAAGGAAGTATTAATGTGATGGGGAAACATCACAGGGGGACAAAGGGAGAAAAGAGACTTATGAGAGAGAGGATGAGATAAGAAGAGTAAATGACAGAATGGACATGAGGACAGGTAATATGCAAAGCTCTATAGGAATTAAAAAAGGAATTTGGATTAACACAAAATTAAAATGCGTGGAGTGGAAGATCAAGTATTAACTCATTACAGCCAAGTGACATCCCCAGGTGTTTCTGCAGGTACAGCCTTAGTGCTTGTTCATATTTCATTACAGCCCAGTGACATCCCCAGGTGTTTCTGCAGGTACATCCTTAGTGCTTGTTTATATTTCCTTACAGCAGAGTGACATCCCCAGGTGTTTCTGCAGGTACAGCCTTAGTGCTTGTTCATATTTGCATTATTAATTCCAAAATTATTCTACATACAAAGTATTAAAAATTTTAATCTTAATACATACTTAATGCAATATCAATATTTGACCTTTGTCTGGTACAGGTAAACAGATTTTAATTGCTGTTCATATAATATTTATTTATATTCTCATAAATTTCATAGTTTTCTAAATATCTTAACAACCAAGCAGCACAGTCAGAACTGCTTAGCTTCATATGAATGCTCTGATCTGGGTGAACAAAATGCTGCTAACAGTATGTGTGTAACTTGAGTGGTTAACAAACTTGAAAACAGATTCTACCATATTTCACACTAAAGACTCGTATCCAGTTGAAAAGATTAAGCACTTTCATTCTTTACTATCTTATAGAATTTCTTCAGAATCTAATCAGTAAAATTCAAATCTGGTTTAAAGTAAAATTGTCACTGTCAACCTACACAAATGAATAAGCTGTCCCTTCACAACACCTTTTTTCATATGTTACGGGTGGAGACTTTGTGTAGTTATTGGTCAACAAAAGTATTCTTCCTGTATATACTGCTCTTAATCAAACTATGTTGATCAACGAAAGACAGAATAATGTCTAAAAAACTGGTACTCCTTCCAAAACCACTTTTTGTGGACTTCAGAAAAGGTACTGTTATTCACAAAAGAAGTCAGTTGCTCAAACTCTTTCACCAACCCTTTCCATATGAAAATAGGTTGTCTATGTATCTAAGATAAAACAAAACCTGTGAGAACAAAGGATGAGATTTTAAATATTTTACTCCCAAAGTGTCATGACCAAATTTGCAAAGGCAGGGGCAACTCTGGCCCCCATTGCAACCCTTGTCTTTTGTTTGAACAATTTTCCAGAAAAAGAGAAAAAAATATTTTGATGAACAATGTCAATAAGTGTGCACAAAGTGTTGATCAGTCTGTTGTTAAAGATGCTGAAATGGGCCAGATATTCTCTAATGAATGCAGTGCCTCCTTGTTGAGCAATGCAGGTATACAACGAAACAACATCAAGTGATACAAAAGCATAGCCTTATTGCTAAATGTGAAACTCTTGTAGAAATTCAAGCAAAGGCCAGGAATCTATAAGCTAATGTTAGCAAGCTTGTAGCACAGGATTGAGAATATGGTAAAGGTAAATGGAAACGGGCTCTGTTTTGTAGTTGTCCACTGCCACTACTGGTCTAAATGGTGGTTGGGTACAATTTTTATGCACTTTTGGAATCCCAAAAAGTCTTGCCATTTTTGCATGACTTGATGTTGCTGTTTCTTTGGGACTTTGGGAGCAAAACTATTTCAAATCTCATCCTTTGTTCTCACAAGTTTTGTTTTATCCTAGATACATACATAATTAGCTTTTCATATGAAAAGGCTTGATGGAAGAGTTTGAGCAACTGACTTCTTTTGTGAAAACAGTACACCTTTTCTGAAGTTCACAAAAAGTGGTTTTGGAAG
The DNA here is from genome assembly GCF_019279795.1 of Protopterus annectens. NCBI lineage: Eukaryota > Metazoa > Chordata > Ceratodontiformes > Protopteridae > Protopterus > Protopterus annectens. Next base: position 950,785,344 of record NC_056748.1, on the reverse strand, counting down.
GGCTATCAATTTTTTAGACATTATCCTGTCTTTCGCTGACCAAGATAGGTCAATTAAGAGCAGTATATACAGGAAGAATATTTTTGTCAACCAATACCTACACAAAGTCACCTAAATAAAGGTGTTGTGAAGGGACAATTTATTCATTTCAGTATGTTGACAAGTGACAATTTTACTTTCCAGAATGAATCAATGATCTTCAAAATTATTTTTTTCTTGACAGATGCTACAATTTGGATTGGTTGACCAAGATTATGCATGAAGTGTCATTACTCAGATGTACTGCAGCTAAACCAATCCTTAGGAAGACTAGAGGTGATGTTTCATTGGCAGTGACAAGTATACAGACCAGCAAGGAATCAAATGTGATTGGATTTAAAAGACCATTCCCTCTTCCTATCACAATTGACATGGGTATCTTCAAGAATATTTTGAATGACAACTGGAAGATCATTTTGAGGAATATTGTCTTAACTAAGTATTTGGGACAATATCCCCTTTTCACTTACAAAAGAATCAATATTATTAAATCTTTGCTTGAGCAAGGTGGTTCTGGAGGGCACTCTATCTATGGCACATTGGGTACTTTCATGTGTGGAAAGTGCAAACAATGCCATTTTATCAATAATTCATCCAGTGTGAATATAAATGCATGAAATATTACAAGACAAGGATGATTTGATTCCCAGAACCAAGGGGTAATTTATCTTGCCACCTGTGAATCATGTTCATGCTTCTATGTTAGAAAGACGATACGGACATTTAATTGCAGAATATATGAACACATTCTGGTGATCAAGAACAAAGATGCAAACAATGCATTAGCTAAGCATTCCACTATATGTCATTCATTCAAAAAGTTCAGTTTTTTTTGTTTGTTTTAAACCCCATCAGTTTAAGTGATTTTACAGGGGTTATAAAGTGTGGCTCAAGTGCCATGAGTCTGTTTGGCAGATCAGATTGAGTGCAGATAAAAACCCAGGACAAAATGACAGTATTAATATTAGATGCTTCTCATTAGCTCAGAAGCTTTAATAGCCACAACACTGGGTTATAGTGCCAAATGCTAGTTGTGTTTTATTTAATACATTTTTAAAGTGATTTAACACGTTTGATCATGACTGGTCATTTTTACTAATACATGTTCTTGATTGGCCATTCGTTTTGGTCATGTGATTGTACGCTGCGGTTTCTGAACTGGATTTGAAATTTTACTGATTAGATTCTGAAGAAGTTTTGTAATATAGTTAATAAAGGATGACAGGGCTTAATCTTTTCAACTATGTACGAGTCTCCTTAGCGTGGTATGGTAGAACCTGTTTTCAAGTTGTTTGGCCAGTTTTGTTCTATGCCAGTTTTCTTGGAGTTTGGTTAAATTTAGTGGTTGCCAAGATATTGTAAGCTGTTTTCAAAATATTACAAACTTGTTAGTTACTGTAACTTATAAAATCCAGTTTAAGACATAGAACCTAAAGAATGCTAACAGTATAAAAACGTTTTTTAAAGACGGAACATCTTTATTGAATCACTTGTGACACAGGCAAGCGTACATTTACATAAATGAAAACAAACTATATTGGCATATCTCACTTGCAGACATTATACATCACTTATAATCTATACAGTCATTGCTAGTCAAACATTATATAGCTCTTTCAATCCCTGCCTTTCCTTAAATCTCATCCATCCTTCAAAACATTATTCTGCATGTAATGTTCCCGCAGTTCCCATTTTTATATGTCATTTGTTCCTTCCCTTTTCTAAAGATCCCACTTCCAGTTCTTTAATCTCTGTTACTATATTCACTACTTCTAGTACAGTTGGTTTAAACTTTAATTTCCATTTTCTAGTAATTGCTTTTTTTTTTTTTTTTTTTTTGGCATCCACCAGAATTAAAGTCAGCAATGCCTTGCTATGTCTAGGCAATTCAGATTCTGTATCAAAGATCTAAAAGTCATTTCCTCGGTTACACCAATTTGCTTACCCAGTATTTCTGCCAGAGTAGTCTTCAGGAAATTTTTAAAGTCTGTCAACTCATTGCTCACAAAAAATGTGTTCCCAATAATGTCTTTCTTCCCTATCACACCTCCGACATTTCCAGTCCACAGGAAGAAATGTTCTTTAGACTCTGCTTGCTGCATAGAAGTACCTATGCAAACACTTCCAAGCAAAGATCCTCAGTCTTATACATTTTCTTGCATATTTGAAAGGTGCACATGCATCATTTTATTGTTTCTTTGTGAATTGCTTATCCAGTCTCTCTTTCTAATCCTTTCTGACCTCCTCTGATTCTTATAATTATCATGCGGTATTTTACATGCCTGACTCATTATCTCGTGTTTTTAACAGAAACGTCTTTTTTAGATTCTACTAAAAACTCCACCAGTGCTGCTCTTTTGCTTAGGATCTCCCTATTTCTTTCTTTTTGCCTATACTCTGATATTGATACTTGATAGGTGAGGCAATCCCTAGCCATCAGTCCAAATGAATCCTTGGCCTCTTCCCATTATATTACTTTTCTCTCTCGAATTATTTGCTCCCAATACCGTGGTTTCTTTGTCAGTTTTCTCCAATAAATTCCAGCCCCTCTTGTCTATTATCTGTACCCCTAATTGCAGTCCTGTCTATAGGTAGAATCTCCTTTCTCCATTCCCTTGTTGGCTCAGATCTTACAACACTTTCTGCTACTTTATGAATATAATACTTTATAGGGTTACCATTATTCTGGGGCGGCCACGGTGGTGCAGCAGTTAGCATTGCCACCTCACAACAAGAGGATCTCCGGTTCGATTTTCAGCTGGGGTGCCTTCTGTGCAGAGCCTGCATGTCCTCCCTGTGGTCACGTGGGTTTCCTACGGGTGCTACGGTTTCCTCCCACATTCCAAAGACATGCAGTAGGTGAATTGGACACTCTAAATTGGCCCTATGTGTGAGTGTGTGCATGTGTGTGCCTTCTGTGGAAGGTTGGGTGCCAGGCTGGCAACTCAACACCGTAAAACTCCACTGCCAATCATGAGCAGACAGATGATCTGCTGTGGTGACCCCTAACCGAGAAATAGCCAAAAGAAGAAGATAGGGTTACCGTTATTCTCCTTAAGTATCTGCATCCAAAATCCCAGTCTCTTACTGTTTCTTAAGCCCCCCCACCAGTTTCATCATCATCATCCCTTTCCACTTTCAGTTTTAGCTTTCTGCTTGTGCTAAGTATAAGAACCTTAGCTTTGTGTTCTGAAATATCCTTTCAAATCAGGTAATCCCAAACCACCTTGTTTTATTTGAAGGATCAACTTATAAAGCTTGACTTTTGCCCTTTTCCCTCCCAGAGAGAATCCTTCAACTTTTTATTAATTGCTGTCCACAATTTCTCCTCTGGTTGATAAAAATATGCCTGCCTTGTGTATAAAACTAAAGGGACTAAAACATTTTAATTTCTTGTATTTTGCTATCCATTGCCATAAAAGAGAGATTCCAATTTCTCAGTTTTATATTATCTTTTCTTTAGTCTATCCCCACTTATCTTTTCCTGCCATAACAGAATCCTTTTTTAATCCATACTCTTAAGTGCTTTATTTTATCATGTACCCATAGATATTGGTATTGCTGAACCACTTTGCATATAGGTCTATAGTTTACAGCTTTTGCCTTTGTTGTATCTTCATCAATTTTGCATCTTGAAAAGACTTGAAACTGTCTCAGAATGTTCCGCAGCACTAAACTGTCCTTTCTCTGGTTTTATCAGGTATAAAATAATATAATCTGCAAATAAAGTCAGCTTTTCTTGATTGCCATACCTATGATATCCTTGAATTTCTGTCTCTCTAATTTTCTTTACCAATTGTTCTAAATATAATGCGAATAACAAAGGGGAAAGATAACACACCTGCCTTATTCTTCTGCTCACACAGAACCTATCAGAGAAGACCCCCCCCCCCACTTCAATTTTTACATCCAATCCCTCATATATCCTCCAAATCAATCTTATAATTTTATCAGGAAATGCAAAAGCTTAAAGTACCTTACTCATAAAATCCCAGCTTACGCTGTCAAATGCTTTCTTTGCATTAAGACCCACCAACAACAGTGGTATTTTCTTTCATTATGCTTCCCTCTGGAGCATCACTTCTTCTTCTTCTTTTGGCTGCTCCCGTTAGGGGTTGCCACAAGCAGATAATCTGTTTCCATTTCTTCCTGTCCTCTGCATCTTGCTCTGTCACACCAACCACCTGCATGTCCTCTCTCACCACATCCATAAACATTATCTTAGGCCTTCCTCTTTTCCTGTTACCTGGCAGCTTCATCCTTAGCATCTTTTTCCCAATATACTCTGCATCCCTCCTCAGCACATGTCCAAACCAACGTAATCTTGCCTCTCTGGCTTTGCCTCCAAACCTTCCAACCTGGGCTGACCCTCTAATATACTTATTCCTAATCCTGTCCACCCTCATCACACTCAGTGCAAATCTTAACATCTTTAACTCTGCCATGTCCAGCTCTGACTCCTGCCTTTTGGTCAATGCCACTTTCTCCAACCCATATAACATAATTGGTCTCACTACCCTCGTGTAGACCTTACCTTTCACTCTTACTGGTACTCGTCTGTCACAAATCACTCCTGACACTCTTCTCCACCCACTCCATCCTGCCTGCACTCTCTTCTTCACCTCTCTTCCACACTCACCATTACTCTGAACTGTTGATCCCAAGTATTTAAACTCATCCACCTTCACTGTTCTATTAATAAACAGTATAAAAACAGTCTGTGCTAAAAGTTTCCCATTTACCTTTTTGTAGTAACTCCTATGGTTCCAGAGATATGAACATCTGTTTGAAATTTGCGAACATAATTTAATTCTATCAAAAAGCTTTGGTTCTGTTCAATAGAAGTTATAATGCAAACTACCTGAGCTCCATTGGTGGGAATGAATTAAGAGTGCTGTACAGGTGTTGTCTTATACTGAAAATATTTTATAAGGAGGGAAGGAAAACATACTCACAATGCTGGAAATGCATGACAGAAAGGTAGGCATGCAACATATGTTGTGGAAGTGTACTCTGGGCAAAAGAACCAGACAGAGGTTCTGGAAATCTGGAAAAGGATATATGGAAAAGATTGGCAAAGTTCCTGAGAATTTTGGATGTGGAATATAGGGAATGAAAAAGTGGTTGCAATTAAATAATGCAGGTGAGAAGACTAATGGCAAAAAGACAAAGACTGTTGTGAAGGTTGAGAAGTACAGAGAAGGGAAAATTTGTGTGTGGGTGCATATTTTATTTTTACTATGTTTCCACAAGAAGAATGAAATATTCAGAATGTCATTCAGTGTGTATCTGTTAGCTTGCCTTATGCTTAATATTAGGAAGTGCTGACAGGGTTTTAAAAGTATAAGATTCGTACTGAGCAGAATGTTCTACCATGGAATCTGGAATATGTGCTTAATATATAAATTCATAAACAAGCAGTCATGGGATCTCAGTTAGCAGAATTAATGCGCTAGGGTTCATTTGTAATTGGTCATGGCAGTCTAATAATTCTTACAATAATGTTGCTTTTAATGAAAGAAAAGTATAAAACATCTTTTGTAATTCAGGTAATTGTCTTTTCTCCCACGTACATGTCTTTCCTTGTAATAAAGGAGATTATTATTCTCTGCTGAACTGTCTCATATGAAAATTATATTGTAACTTAATAGTGTAATAGCTAGAAAATGGAAAATAAGGTGCATGTGCCAGAAAGGTGAGCTAGACAGGAGATTCCTATACATTGCAGGGAAAGTAGAAAGTATATGACAATTAGAGGGTTTGGACAAAAAGAAATGTAAGAATAAAAGGAGGCGACGATCTATTACCACTCAAAATGGATTATAGGAAGAGTAATTGTAATTAGAAGCAAAAAACCACTGGTTTAAAAATAGTGTACCATTCTTGAGATTGTAGAGTGTGTAATTAAATGGATATGAAAAATAACATAAAAAATACAAGTATAAGAAAGTATTTTGCTTAATGCTAATAGTGGTAAATGTTTTAGACGTCTCCTCAGACGCAAAGTGGGAGTTTTGCAGGTAAATGCAGAACATATAAATACAGAAACAACCTAAATAATTGGTGAGTAAATAAGTATATAAATAAGCAAACAAAAATATAAATAAAATGCATTCACATTCTCATATATACCACATTATTTTCATTTTGCTGTTTTCCCTTAATGAGCAAAACTTCTAGAAGACATTTGCCACACACCATTCATAATAAAGTACAACTGGAAAAGATATATTGTATTTTTTGCAATTTCTGTTCCTCATATAATACACTATTTTGACTGCCACAGATATGTATCAATTATTATTATTATTATTATTATTATTATTATTATTATTATTAGACTCTGAGAGGTATGAGATACAAGCTTTTCATTAAAAGTGGAGAAAAAGAAAGCCTTTTTTTAAATTCTTCTTAAATATTTCAAGTTGCTCTTACCATGACCTGTGTAGCAATACATGTTGTACTTCTCTGCTTTTTGTCCATGGTTTTGTCAAAAAAGTTATCCTTTTGCATTTTCAGACCTTAGGCTTGTAGCTTCATTTGCATTTCAGTGAGGATTGTGTATTACTGCAATATTTTAGCATTCTTGATGCACTGTACTGCAATTTAATTTCCAAAAGAATTACTACCTCATTTATTTATTTATAATAGCATTACTGATAAATTTCTGCATAGTCTGGCGCCTTAGTCTGTGGTAGTGTTTCAGTAGTGGCAGTACTCTGAATTATGCTCCAGGATTTGTTCTTCAGTACTTTTTATAGCTGTATAACATCTCTAATTTCTGTTCAGATACCTTCAATAATCTTGTCTCCTCTATTAACTGGTCATTTCTCTATGCCCTCCCTTTCACTGAGGTTGTCCCCAAATTTAACAACACCTTCCTGAATATCTTAAACTCCTTAGACCCTTTGATGCCCATGCACTGGCCCAGCAATCAAGGAACTTCAATCCTCACCACTAACACCAGTGATGGGCATCCATATAGAGAAAGGATAATAAATACACACACAGTAAAGTACAATTTCCCTTAAGAGCACACAGAGATCACAGTCAGTCTGGGGCTGGTCTCTCCCTTTCTCTCCAGGTCCCCAGTAGGACTCCCCACTGGCACAGCTATAGGGTCCAGATCTCAGCCTAATCGACAAGCTAAAACCTCCAGCACCCTCTCTGTCCAACCAGTGCTTCGTGTCCCTGTGCAAGTAGCTGACACACACACACACACACACACACACACACACACACACACACACACACACACACACACACACACACACACATACACACACACTTTGAGATAAGAGTTATATACAACCACACAGACACTACTGGGGAAGGCTGGCACAGGCTCTTCAGCTGTGCCCCTTTTACCCAGACTATACTGTAGTACCACTTGCCACCACCCACTAATATTTAGCAGCTACTAAAAGACCATTATGAAAGGGTGTCCAATTATACTGTGCAACATTATTATCCAAATGGTAAGTGTGACTGAACAGCAAAGCTGTTGGAGTGGCTTTGTACAATATCACTAAATACATGCAATGTACTCTTGGAGCTTAAATTATCTCTACACAAAACAGCCACAGTTGAAAGGTTTAAAAATATTTAATAATAAATAATAAAAACACAAGACAATACTTCTTACTACACAGTGCTAATCAAGAGTTCGGAGATCACAGAGAAATACTTAAAATAATACAGTAGAAAAGTTCTGACATCAATACAGAAAAAAGACTAATCTAATCTTCCTAGTTTCTAGCTATATATCTAAGAGAAAACACAGTTCTAAAATAAACTTACATATAGAACACAGACAGAAAGCTGGTGAGTTGGATGTTCTAAAGACAAATGCTCTAATGTTTTCATTCTTTCTGTCCTTAAATTGATAACACGGTACTACTGATTCATTTTAGATTACATACATTTTTTTCTGGTTCCCAGGCTAACAGAAACTCAGAGGTTAATAGCCCTTTTGATCCTGCAGCTTGTCAGGAAGCCAGAGCAATAAAATAAATTATACATGTAAATTCTAGCCATTAACTCTGGCCTCAAAACAACAGGCAGAATGCCTCCGTCTAGATATCTTGGCTCTGAGTTTTAGATCAAAGGGTTTCACAATGCTTGACTTATCAGCTTTCTTACAGCAGAGTTCACTGTTGTTACATCCACTACAGTATTTTCACATTTAAGAGTACAAGCCTGTGGCTTACCTTAATATTCACAAATGACAGAATTATCTACAAAATTCTAGCTAGCTAGGCTGGCAGCCTTCACCTATCTTCACAGCCCCCACTAGAAAAATAAGAACAAAAACAAACTCTGCTCCATGGTTAACTCAATCCACTCCTAAAATAATGCTTAAACGAGACAGCGCCTGGAAAACCTGGAAAAAACAATCTCCCATCACCATCTCCAAAGCTACAAAGAACTTAGGAACCTAACCAAGAAACAAGTTGGTCTGGAAAAAAAAATACTATCAAAACTACTAGATAACCCCAACTCCAACACAAAAAGTTTTGGAATAGTATCAACAAACTCTTACATCCAGATAACCCTTCTACCCCCAGCCCCTGTCCTAACAGATTACCAACAGACACTGCCTCCTTTCTTAATTCCTTCTTCATTGACTCTATAAAAAAGTTAACTAAACCTGGCAACATCTCTATCTCCCCTTCTTATACCCTTCCAATTCCACTTTGTTCAAACCTCTTCTTACCAAACTGAAAACCTGTACCCCCCTGCTGACAACTTACATCCTCTATTCCTTAAACTTGCAGCTAACTCTGATGCACATCCAGTCTCCATATTAGTAAACAGGTCAATTCAAGAGAATGCAGTCCCTGACATCTGGAAAGAATCCTATGTCATATCCCTCCACAAAGGTGGTAATTCAATCAAACCAACCAACTACAGAACAATTTCCATACTATCCCCTTATCCAAAATTCTAGAAAAATGTATTCATAACCAGCTTCTTAAACACATCATACAAGACAACCTGTTAACTCCCGCCCAAAACAGTTTACTTCCTCACCACAGCACTTCCACAGCTCTCATTTCATTTACACAGAATATCACCAAAGCACAGGACAATAACAAACTTGTCTCATGCCTCATCCTTGACCTATCTAAAGACTTTGACATGGTTTCTGATACCCAACTGCTCTCAAAACTTTCTTCCCTTAACCTCTCCTCTTCTACTATATTATGGTTCTCCAGTTAACTCTCCAACAGATTACAATCCATCAAATGGCTTTCCAGCTTCTCCGCCTTCCTCCAAGTCCAAACAGGTGTCCCCCAAGGGTCAATCCTTGGACGTCTCCTTTTTAATATCTTTACAAATAACCTACACACTTCCTGTCCAAACTCCTCACTAATACAATACGCAAATGACTCCACTATTATCTCATGCTCTGATAACCTTCCCTACCTTCTTGCTCTTACTCAAGATTCCCTCCTTTCAGTCGAAAGATAGCTGACCAATAATCAACTACTTTTCAATCCTAAAAAAAAAAACCTTCTACTCTTCCTCCTCAAATCACTACAACAACACAAAAATACCTTCACAGTATCTTCTCTTAATAATACACTTATCTCTGTTGAATCACATACTAACCTTCTGGGTGTAGTCATAGATGACCAACTAAAGTCTGACATGCATATTCAGCAAGCCATCAAAAAGATGCACCAAAAACTTGGTCTCTTATACAGACATAAAAAATACCCCACTATTAACACCAAATGTTCTCTAGCACATAATTTCTTTCTCCCAACCTTACTTTATGCAGCCCTTATTCTCACCAATATTCAATCCAGTCTATTAGCTAAACTTAAAACCACCTACAACAAAATAGCCAGAATTGCTGCCAACCTTCCCTATCTCTCTCACCACTGCATATCTTTAAAAACCTACAATGGCTTGAGCTACATAACCAACTCCTTCTTCCCAACTCCACCTCACACACACTATCTTAAATCAATCCTCCCGCTGTTCTGCCTTCACAGACCTCATCACTCCCTACTCTCCTAAGCATAACCTACGCAGCACATGCTCAGTACTAATATGCATGTGTTGACTCACTGGAAAGCTTCTTAAAACACTGATCTACACCTGCCACATATTTAGATCACCAGCTGCACAGACTAAAGGTGCAGGCTTCCCAATGTATACTAGCAACAAGCATAACTCTACATTGATTAAACAGGACGATGCCCTGGAATGTATCCATGGGCAAATCACCACAGACAAAGTCCCATATCATATCCTAGCAATCTATATAGGTTACCCAGTATGCCCCTAGAATCTCACAGCTCACCTCATAGACATCTACATGCCCAGTAAAAATATTGGAAAACTTTTATACAGCCACTCCATTGCCAATGCCTGGAACAAACTTCCCCTTTCTCTAAGAACAAACAGCAACTTCCTTAACTTCAAAAAACTTCTAAAGGACTTATTTACTAATTCCTGGACCTGTACTTGTCCCACTCCCAGCTAAACTACTCCCTGTCCTCTTCCCCTTCCCCTCTCAGCTCTCACACTTTACCACAAGTACTCATTTACAGCCTTTATGATATTCTACCAACCTTGAATTTCTCTCTGATGGTAATTGTTAGATGGAATCTAACTTTTTATATTGTATTTTATATCATTACTATGTACCATGGCTGTTTAAACCTTCAATATTACTCTTGTAATCTAACATTTTCATTTATAAATTTTATTCTGTTTCTCCTGTGTATATATGCTTGTATGTTAATATTGTATGATGTTTTGTTTTGTATTTGTTTATCTGTGGAGCTTTTCTCATCTGGTCTCAGATGAAAAAGGGCTTTGCAGTCCAGTTGGACTAACCCAGTTAACAAATGTCAAAAAAGTAAATAAATAAATAAATATCCCTGCTTAAATTTGCATTCCAGTAGTCTAGTGCCTTAGACTATGGTAGGACTGCAGTAGTAACAGAATTACGAATTTTGCTACAAAATTTGTTCTTTGTTACTTTTTATAGCTGTATATGCTTCGTAATGCTGCATTGCAGTGCCTTTATGTTTACGTTGATACTGTTTTTCCCCATTCTTTGAGAGTCTGCCCCCAACTCAGAAATTAATCGAAAAGTTTCTAAAATTCTAACCATAGGACTAGTGCTTCCTAACCCTCCCACCTTTCACTTGTTTAAGTTGCAAAAGGCTGTGTCTCTTTTTTTCTACCTCTTATGGTTATCTGACTTCCAAAGTCCCTCTCTCCCCTCTTTCATTGCTATTGTCTGTTGTATAACATATTTTTAGAACTTTCCCACCCATTGTTTTCCATATGTCCATAAAACTAAGTGCCCACCCAGCAAACAAGTATTGCACTTGAGCAATCCTCCCTCACTACAAATGGTCTCCAGCACATTAAACAACACTACTATCAATTTTTAGCCCAATCTAATCTAGTCTAGTGCCAAACCCCATAGACCACCAGAGGAGACCTCTGTATAGTCCAGTCCATGGCCTACAGTAAACCACTCAAGTACAGGTCTAAACAAAATGGACATGCAATTTCCAAATATCTCTGTAGCCAGGTTCATAGACATAGGCATCCTGAGACAATGTATCAATTATCCCATGTTCACAGACAACCATTTGATCCTTGAGGTAAAAATCTCATATACTAACATGCTTGTCAAAAGCACACACACTACATCCACCACCCATACATACATAGACCTACATGTGCTGCTGCATTAAAAAGCAGTCTTCCCAAAACTCAAAGACCTCTCAAGTGTAAAGCTAAAAAACGTATCCTCAGCAATTTTTAAACCAATCACCAAAAGCAACACAAACACCACACATATGCCTGCACCCAGTGGAGTCCTAAGCACAAAGCCCATAAGGCAAGCCAGCACATTACCCAGGACTCTTGTCATAGTGGACTTTATTGCATGATACACAGATGCCCCAGTCACCAGACTGAACAAGGAAAAGATAATGGTTAGCTGCTTATCTGGACACAGTATCCACCAAGTTATGCATGCACTCAAGTCACTACATCACAGGTACCAGTATGATTCTATTATAGAAAATGTGGATGGTAATGACCTAAGACATACTTCCATGGACAATATAAAGAGAGATGGTGCTGATTTCTCTGAATATGTGTTTCAGGCAAGTAGGTGCCTTGCACTGAGCAGCCTTTACCAAGGATGATGCCACAGTATGAACAAAAGGTGATTAACTTCAATAATTGGCTAGGTTTCTGGCATAGTTCCAGGAGGAACATTTATCAGCCTGGGAGGATATGGCTAGCAAACCACATTGCTTTGCAAAAGATGGTGCACACCTGTCTCCCATAGGCTTCCAAATATTGGCTAAAATGTATCCACTATTTAGAACCTTTTGTAGGTAATGCCAAACTGACAAAGCTGCCAATATAGCAAAGAAAACCAAAAGAAACATAAAGGTGTTATTGCTGAATGTTAGAAGCCTAATCAAAAAAAAAACATACCCTATAAGCTGTCCTCACCCTGGAGAATATAAACACCTGTGCTGCTACTGAGACATGGTTTAAATCCACAGGAAGTATGTCAACAGTCCAAAGCTTCAGTGCCTTCTATCGCTCTTCTTATGTACATTAAGAAGACGTTAAGGCTTGGGTGCTCGTTTAAGTAGTTTATTGTATACAAATACATCAGGATGAATAGCAGGAACATTGAACTTAAACAAACTATTTAACTAACTAACTGACTACATACTTGCATGCTCTCACTCTGGCTGACTATCTAACTAACTGACTGACTACATACTTGCATGCTCTCACTCTGGCTGACTATCTAACTAACTGACTGACTACATACTTGCATGCTCTCACTCTGGCTGCTCACTCAAAATGGCACTCTTGCTTGCACATGCTCAGTACTTTCTCACTGGAAAGCTTTTTAAAGGTATATCACACACACTGATCTACACCTTCCACACATTTAGATCACCAGCTGCACAGACTAAAGGTGCAGGCTTCCCAATGTATACTAGCAACAAGCGTGAGTCTATGTTGGTTAAACAGGACAATGCCCTGGAATGTATCTGTGTGCAAAGTACAACAGACATAGACCCATATCGTATCCTAGCAAGCTATATAGGTTACCCACTATGTCCCTAGAATCTCATAGCTCATTCTTAGACCTATTAGAGACACTCATCATTAAACCAAATACCATATTTATTGAAGATTTTAACTACCCCTCTACAGACTGGGAAACATACACTGCCTCATACTCACAGGCACAACAATTCCTGGACTTCATTAACATAAATACCATTGACCAGATAGGGCACACATCCACAAGAGGTTCAAACATACTGGACCTGGTACTCATCGATATGGGGAAAGCTGCAACCCCCCCTACCCCGTCATGCCCTCACAAGTGAGGTTGGATGGCAAAGCTGTCACCTCTGAAATAAAAATGAACTCAGTAACTTCAGCAAGGCCTGTAAAATTTAGGAACTATTCAAAGCAAACCACATCCTACTAAGCAATAGTTTGTCAAAATGCAGTGCTCCTCCCAACCCCAAATTCACAGCAACCTTTGCTGAATTGTTCACAGAGACCCTGTACAACATGTAAATGGCTGTACAGAGACTGCTGTACAGTGACTGCTGTACCTACTACAACTAAAACCAAGTCTAAAACAAACTACATTGGTGGAATCATAACTTTAATAGAGTTCATAACAAAAGGAAAAAACCCATGGCTAAAATCAGGAACAGCAACTCCCATAATGATAGGAGTTCTCTAATTAAACTAAACAGGAAACTAAGAGGACTAATTAAGTCTAACAAGGCCAATTACCAGGTCAAGATACCTTCTCAGGCTAAAGACAATGACAAGGCCTTCTGCGGCTATGTTTGAAACCTGAAAGCCAGCACATATGACTGTGCTGAACTGGTGGTCAAGCGTGCCTCCTTCAGTGAGTAGAGCAACATACTGAATTTGCTGGCTGACAAATTCAGCTCAATCTTCTTCCCTCCACTCCACCTTGCCTCCCCCCATGAAATACTTTTTAGCATACCCACCAAACTACTAACAAAGAGCAGGTCCCGTCTGCATTCTGTAAGACCAAAAACACAGCCTCAGTAGAACCCGACTATATCCCAGGATGCTTCTACACAGCTTGAAGCATGGTCCATCAGGACCACTTGAGTCACTTTTCAACTAAAGGCTCAAAACAGGCTTTTTACCATGAGAATGGAGGACAGCAACAGTTATCCCATTTCACAAGGCTGTACCATCAACTGGTGCCAGATACTACAGACCTATTAGTCTGACTAGTCTAATATGCAAAGCCATAGAATTCATTTATCATGGAAATAATCAAGAAAAATACAGGCAGGGATCAGACTATGAACACAACCCAGTGTGACTTTGACAAGGGAAGATCATACCTACTAAACCTGGTAGACACCTTTGAGAAGGCAGTGGATGAGCGGAAAATGGCACATACCACCTAAATGGACCTGGCTAAGGCATTTGCTACAATACCCCACTCAAGTATAATTGCCTCATCAAACTGGGCATAATCCCTTATATAACATACTGGATTGCCAGCAGGCTCACATACAAGACCCAGAAAGTCAGGATTATTATATCACCTCCACAAAGAGACCTGTCACCAATGGGGTACTTTAAGGCTCCATGCTGGGACCCAGGACAGGTACCACCATTAAGGCAAATTAGGCATTCACTTAGGGTGCATATCATGATGGGGCACAGCCAGACAGCTTGTAATACCTCTCTAATTTAGTTAAATAGAGCGAGTATTCTCAGAACTCAGAGCTGCACTCATGTGTGCTCAAGTTCCACTTTAAAAAAAAAAACACATTTATTTTTCTTGTTACCATTGCCGGACTGCTTTAAAAACAGTCGGGATTAACAAGAGGCTGCAGGGAATCCGAGTATGACTGGACTGTTTAGTCAGCAGCCACATACGTGATGTGGCTGCTGATTAGTCTTATTGCTCTTGTGCTCTCTTCTCATTCTTTGAATTGGGTAAAGCAATGAGTGAGAGTGAGATAGTGGCAGTGGAGACTTCTTCCGAGCCATGATATTTTATATATATTTTATTACTGCTAATTGGAAACTAATCCACAGTGATGGTTAGTGTGAAAAAAAATAATGGGTTCTTCTGACTGTTTTTTTCAGCAGTTCCAACCAGATATACATATGGGATTTTTTTCCTGGCAGGACCAACCAGATAATTTCTGTATTTAATTATTTATTAGTTTTGGCAGGATTGATCATATACTGTTTAAAATGAAAAGGTGGACCGGATATATATTTGTTCTTTGTTTCTAACATCCTAGGCCTGGAGTTTGGCAGGGTCAGCCAGATCATAGTAGAAGACAAAATCTGCAGTGGGCTGGCTGTTTTGGGTGGCAGTTTGTGATTTTCTAACACTCCTGGCATGATCAACCAGATACTAGTAGTAGGTAAGGTTAAGAAGTGTGTACGTTTTGGGGGCTGTAAACTTTCTTTTTGTTAATAAACTATCCTGGCAGGATTGACCAGATACTAGGGATGCAATGTGTTTTGGGGATTGTTGATTTTTTTTGTAACACACTGGCATGGTCAACCAGATACAAGTGGACTGTGTGTTTTGGGGGCTGTTGATGACTTTCTTTACTACTATTATTATTATTACTAGATACTAGAAGACTGTGTGTTTTGGGGGCTGTTGATGACTTTCTTTACTACTATTATTATTATTACTAGATACTAGTAGACTGTGTGTTTTGGGGGCTGTTGATGACTTTCTTTACTACTATTATTATTATTACTAGATACTAGTAGACTGTGTGTTTTGGGGGCTGTTGATGACTTTCTTTACTACTATTATTATTATTACTAGATACTAGTAGACTGTGTGTTTTTGGGGGCTGTTGATGACTTTCTTTACTACTATTATTATTATTACTAGATACTAGTAGACTGTGTATTTTGGGGGCTGTTGATGACTTTCTTTACTACTATTATTATTATTACTAGATACTAGTAGACTGTGTGTTTTGGGGGCTGTTGATGACTTCCTTTACTACTATTATTATTATTACTAGATACTAGTGGACTGTGTGTTTTGGGGGCTGTTGATGACTTTCTTTACTACTATTATTATTATTACTAGATACTAGTGGACTGTGTGTTTTGGGGGCTGTTGATGACTTTCTTTACTACTATTATTATTATTACTAGATACTAGTGGACTGTGTGTTTTGGGGGCTGTTGATGACTTTCTTTACTACTATTATTATTACTAGATACTAGTAGACTGTGTGTTTTGGGGGCTGTTGATGACTTTCTTTACTACTATTATTATTATTACTAGATACTAGTAGACTGTGTGTTTTGGGGGCTGTTGATGACTTTCTTTACTACTATTATTATTATTACTAGATACTAGTGGACTGTGTGTTTTAGGGGCTGTTGATGACTTTCTTTACTACTATTATTATTATTACTAGATACTAGTGGACTGGGTGTTTTGGGGGCTGTTGATAACTTTCTTTACTACTATTATTATTATTACTAGATACTAGTAGACTGTGTGTTTTGGGGGCTGTTGATGACTTTCTTTACTACTATTATTATTATTACCAGATACTAGTGGACTGTGTGTTTTGGGGGCTGTTGATGACTTTCTTTACTACTATTATTATTATTACCAGATACTAGTAGACAGTGTGTTTTGGGGGCTGTTGATGACTTTCTTTACTACTATTATTATTATTACCAGATACTAGTAGACAGTGTGTTTTGGGGGCTGTTGATGACTTTCTTTACTACTATTATTATTATTACCAGATACTAGTAGACAGTGCGTTTTGGGGGCTGTTGATGACTTTCTTTACTACTATTATTATTATTACTAGATACTAGTAGACTGTGTGTTTTGGGGGCTGTTGATGACTTTCTTTACTACTATTATTATTATTACTAGATACTAGTAGACTGTGTGTTTTGGGGGCTGTTGATGACTTTCTTTACTACTATTATTATTATTACTAGATACTAGTAGACTGTGTGTTTTGGGGGCTGTTGATGACTTTCTTTACTACTATTATTATTATTACTAGATACTAGTAGACTGTGTGTTTTGGGGGCTGTTGATGACTTTCTTTACTACTATTATTATTATTACTAGATACTAGTAGACTGTGTGTTTTGGGGGCTGTTGATGACTTTCTTTACTACTATTATTATTATTACTAGATACTAGTAGACTGTGTGTTTTGGGGGCTGTTGATGACTTTCTTTACTACTATTATTATTATTACTAGATACTAGTAGGCTGTGTGTTTTGGGGGCTGTTGATGACTTTCTTTACTACTATTATTATTATTACTAGATACTAGTGGACTGTGTGTTTTGGGGGCTGTTGATGACTTTCTTTACTACTATTATTATTATTACTAGATACTAGTGGACTGTGTGTTTTGGGGGCTGTTGATGACTTTCTTTACTACTATTATTATTATTACTAGATACTAGTAGACTGTGTGTTTTGGGGGCTGTTGATGACTTTCTTTACTACTACTATTATTATTACTAGATACTAGTAGACTGTGTGTTTTGGGGGCTGTTGATGACTTTCTTTACTACTATTATTATTATTACCAGATACTAGTGGACTGTGTGTTTTGGGGGCTGTTGATGACTTTCTTTACTACTATTATTATTATTACCAGATACTAGTGGACTGTGTGTTTTGGGGGCTGTTGATGACTTTCTTTACTACTATTATTATTATTACTAGATACTAGTAGACTGTGTGTTTTGGGGGCTGTTGATGACTTTCTTTACTACTATTATTATTATTACTAGATACTAGTAGACTGTGTGTTTTGGGGGCTGTTGATGACTTTCTTTACTACTATTATTATTATTACTAGATACTAGTAGACTGTGTGTTTTGGGGTCTGTTGATGACTTTCTTTACTACTATTATTATTATTACTAGATACTAGTAGACTGTGTGTTTTGGGGTCTATTGATGGCTTTCTTTACTACTATTATTATTATTACTAGATACTAGTAGACTGTGTGTTTTGGGGGCTGTTGATGACTTTCTTTACTACTATTATTATTATTACTAGATACTAGTGGACTGTGTGTTTTGGGGGCTGTTGATGACTTTCTTTACTACTATTATTATTACTAGATACTAGTAGACTGTGTGTTTTGGGGGCTGTTGATGACTTTCTTTACTACTATTATTATTATTACTAGATACTAGTAGACTGTGTGTTTTGGGGGCTGTTGATGACTTTCTTTACTACTATTATTATTATTACCAGATACTAGTAGACAGTGTGTTTTGGGGGCTGTTGATGACTTTCTTTACTACTATTATTATTATTACCAGATACTAGTAGACAGTGTGTTTTGGGGGCTGTTGATGACTTTCTTTACTACTATTATTATTATTACTAGATACTAGTAGACTGTGTGTTTTGGGGGCTGTTGATGACTTTTTTTACTACTATTATTATTATTACTAGATACTAGTAGACTGTGTGTTTTGGGGGCTGTTGATGACTTTCTTTACTACTATTATTATTATTACTAGATACTAGTAGACTGTGTGTTTTGGGGGCTGTTGATGACTTTCTTTACTACTATTATTATTATTACTAGATACTAGTAGACTGTGTGTTTTGGGGGCTGTTGATGACTTTCTTTACTACTATTATTATTATTACCAGATACTAGTAGACTGTGTGTTTTGGGGGCTGTTGATGACTTTCTTTACTACTATTATTATTATTACTAGATACTAGTAGACTGTGTGTTTTGGGGGCTGTTGATGACTTTCTTTACTACTATTATTATTATTACTAGATACTAGTAGACTGTGTGTTTTGGGGGCTGTTGATGACTTTCTTTACTACTATTATTATTATTACTAGATACTAGTAGACTGTGTGTTTTGGGGGCTGTTGATGACTTTCTTTACTACTATTATTATTATTACTAGATACTAGTAGACTGTGTGTTTTGTGGGCTGTTGATGACTTTCTTTACTACTATTATTATTATTACTAGATACTAGTAGACTGTGTGTTTTGGGGGCTGTTGATGACTTTCTTTACTACTATTATTATTATTACTAGATACTAGTAGGCTGTGTGTTTTGGGGGCTGTTGATGACTTTCTTTACTACTATTATTATTATTACTAGATACTAGTAGGCTGTGTGTTTTAGGGGCTGTTGATGACTTTCTTTACTACTATTATTATTATTACTAGATACTAGTGGACTGTGTGTTTTGGGGGCTGTTGATGACTTTCTTTACTACTATTATTATTATTACTAG
Source organism: Protopterus annectens (assembly GCF_019279795.1). Lineage (NCBI taxonomy): Eukaryota > Metazoa > Chordata > Ceratodontiformes > Protopteridae > Protopterus > Protopterus annectens. Next base: position 950,765,959 of record NC_056748.1, on the reverse strand, counting down.
ATACTAGTAGACTGTGTGTTTTGGGGGCTGTTGATGACTTTCTTTACTACTATTATTATTATTACTAGATACTAGTAGACTGTGTGTTTTGGGGGCTGTTGATGACTTTCTTTACTACTATTATTATTATTACCAGATACTAGTGGACTGTGTGTTTTGGGGGCTGTTGATGACTTTCTTTACTACTATTATTATTATTACTAGATACTAGTAGACTGTGTGTTTTGGGGGCTGTTGACGACTTTCTTTACTACTATTATTATTATTACTAGATACTAGTAGACTGTGTGTTTTGGGGGCTGTTGATGACTTTCTTTACTACTATTATTATTATTACTAGATACTAGTAGACTGTGTGTTTTATGGGCTGTTGATGACTTTCTTTACTACTATTATTATAATTACTAGATACTAGTGGAATGTGTGTTTTGGGGGCTGTTGATGACTTTCTTTACTACTATTATTATTATTACTAGATACTAGTAGACTGTGTGTTTTGGGGCTGTTGATGACTTTCTTTACTACTATCATTATTATTACTAGATACTAGTGGACTGTGTGTTTTGGGGGCTGTTGATGACTTTCTTTACTACTATTATTATTATTACTAGATACTAGTAGACTGTGTGTTTTGGGGGCTGTTGATGACTTTCTTTACTACTATTATTATTATTACTAGATACTAGTAGACTGTGTGTTTTGGGGGCTGTTGATGACTTTCTTTACTACTATTATTATTATTACTAGATACTAGTAGACTGTGTGTTTTGGGGGCTGTTGATGACTTTCTTTACTACTATTATTATTACTACTAGATACTAGTAGACTGTGTGTTTTAGGGGCTGTTGATGACATTCTTTACTACTATTATTATTATTACTAGATACTAGTGGACTGTGTGTTTTGGGGGCTGTTGATGACTTTCTTTACTACTATTATTATTATTACTAGATACTAGTTGACTGTGTGTTTTGGGGCTGTTGATGACTTTCTTTACTACTATTATTATTATTACTAGATACTAGTGGACTGTGTGTTTTAGGGGCTGTTGATGACTTTCTTTACTACTATTATTATTATTACTAGATACTAGTGGACTGTGTGTTTTGGGGGCTGTTGATGACTTTCTTTACTACTATTATTATTATTACTAGATACTTGTAGACTGTGTGTTTTGGGGGCTGTTGATGACTTTCTTTACTACTATTATTATTATTACTAGATACTAGTAGACTGTGTGTTTTGGGGGCTGTTGATGACTTTCTTTACTACTATTATTATTATTACTAGATACTAGTGGACTGTGTGTTTTGGGGGCTGTTGATGACTTTTTTTACTACTATTATTATTATTACTAGATACTAGTGGACTGTGTGTTTTGGGGGCTGTTGATGATTTTCTTTACTACTATTATTATTATTACTAGATACTAGTGGACTGTGTGTTTTGGGGGCTGTTGATGACTTTCTTTACTACTATTATTATTATTACTAGATACTAGTAGACTGTGTGTTTTGGGGGCTGTTGATGACTTTCTTTACTACTATTATTATTATTACTAGATACTAGTAGACTGTGTGTTTTGGGGGCTGTTGATGACTTTCTTTACTACTATTATTATTATTACTAGATACTAGTAGACTGTGTGTTTTGGGGGCTGTTGATGACTTTCTTTAGTACTATTATTATTATTACTAGATACTAGTAGACTGTGTGTTTTGGGGGCTGTTGATGACTTTCTTTAGTACTATTATTATTATTACTAGATACTAGTAGACTGTGTGTTTTGGGGGCTGTTGATGACTTTCTTTACTGCTATTATTATTATTACTAGATACTAGTAGACTGTGTGTTTTGGGGGCTGTTGATGACTTTCTTTACTCCTATTATTATTATTACTAGATACTAGTAGACTGTGTGTTTTGGGGGCTGTTGATGACTTTCTTTACTACTATTATTATTATTACTAGATACTAGTAGACTGTGTGTTTTGGGGGCTGTTGATGACTTTCTTTACTACTATTATTATTATTACTAGATACTAGTAGACTGTGTGTTTTGGGGGCTGTTGATGACTTTCTTTACTACTATTATTATTATTACTAGATACTAGTAGACTGTGTGTTTTGGGGGCTGTTGATGACTTTCTTTACTACTATTATTATTATTACTAGATACTAGTAGACTGTGTGTTTTGGGGGCTGTTGATGACTTTCTTTACTACTATTATTATTATTACTAGATACTAGTAGACTGTGTCTTTTGGGGGCTGTTGATGACTTTCTTTACTACTATTATTATTATTACTAGATACTAGTAGACTGTGTGTTTTGGGGGCTGTTGATGACTTTCTTTACTACTATTATTATTATTACTAGATACTAGTAGACTGTGTGTTTTGGGGCTGTTGATGACTTTCTTTACTACTATTATTATTATTACTAGATACTAGTAGACTGTGTGTTTTGGGGCTGTTGATGACTTTCTTTACTACTATTATTATTATTACTAGATACTAGTAGACTGTGTGTTTTGGGGGCTGTTGATGACTTTCTTTACTACTATTATTATTATTACTAGATACTAGTGGACTGTGTGTTTTGGGGGCTGTTGATGACTTTCTTTACTACTATTATTATTATTACTAGATACTAGTGGACTGTGTGTTTTGGGGGCTGTTGATGACTTTCTTTACTACTATTATTATTATTACTAGATACTAGTGGACTGTGTGTTTTGGGGGCTGTTGATGACTTTCTTTACTACTATTATTATTATTACTAGATACTAGTGGACTGTGTGTTTTGGGGGCTGTTGATGACTTTCTTTACTACTATTATTATTATTACTAGATACTAGTAGACTGTGTGTTTTTGTGGCTGTTGATGACTTTCTTTACTACTATTATTATTACCAGATACTAGTGGACTGTGTGTTTTGGGGGCTGTTGATGACTTTCTTTACTACTATTATTATTATTACTAGATACTAGTAGACTGTGTGTTTTGGCGGCTGTTGATGACTTTCTTTACTACTATTATTATTATTACTAGATACTAGTAGACTGTGTGTTTTGGGGGCTGTTGATGACTTTCTTTACTACTATTATTATTATTACTAGATACTAGTGGACTGTGTGTTTTGGGGGCTGTTGATGACTTTCTTTACTACTATTATTATTATTACTATATAGATATTTTTTTTAATTTAATATCTTGGCAGGAGTCAGAGAGATGCTAGGTCTGCAGTGTGTTCTAGGGAGCCATTTAAGGATGATGTATCGTTGTTTCCTTTTTCCTATAATTTCAATTTAGAAAAGTAACTTATTTGTAAAACAAGGGGTGCACTAATAAGTTTTGCCGAGGGCGCAAAATAACCTAGCACCAGCACTGCTGGGACCACTGCTATTTGACATCTACCTCTAAGAGGTAAAGACTAATGTCAGTGGCCTTTGCTTACCAAGTTCACAAATGACTGCAGATTGGGAGCTATCATAGATTCCCTCCATGACACAACCATCATACTGGAGGATTTAACACAGACAAATGACTGGTCCCAAAGTCACAGACTAAAACTCAATGCCAAGAAATTCATTACAGTGCATTTGGGGAAAACTGCCAGCCAAGCTAACTATTCCATTGACAAGACACCCCTAAGAGTTGACCCAGTAGTCAGGGATCTGGGAATATATATAGACAGTAATCTGGCCTTTGAACAACATGCACCCTAGGCAAGAAGAATGTCATTCCATGTCACCCAACTTGTAAGTAAGGGCATGGTATTTGGCTACAAGGTGGTCATAGCTTCACTTTATTTGGCCCTTATCAGACCCATCATTATGTATAATGTTCCTTTGGCATATACCTGGTCAGAAATATGTAACATGTGGAATGCCCACAAAAGTTCCTTACCAGGAGAATCCAGGAATTAAACATGGATTACCATAAAACCCTTTCTCTATACTCTGTCTCCTCTGGATTACTGAGAGATGATCTATGCCTGGTATACAAGGCATCCTTGGATCCAGCTCAGGTGGATCTTTTGCACATCAAAAACATGAATAGCATCAGAACCACTAGATCTACGGATTTAAATGTCGCTTGTGAAATAAATAAGACATGTTGGCAAGACAGATGTGTGTCAGAGGATCCCCATGCTCTGGAACAGCCCCCCCCCCCCATCCATGTGAAGCAGAGTCCATCCCTAACCCCATTGTAAGTGTATCATTGACCAATGTATGGTAAATTGGAAATTCACCCTGGGTCTGGCCCCCATGTTTCTGATAGAGATAGATAGCAATGCTCAAATTTACATACACCTTCTCAAATAGCATCTAGAAGCTTCTTAACATGGCCCCTCCTGATAAATGTCCATGATACATGGGGCCACAATTGCGAAGGATTGCAAGGCTAGGTTAATAAAGACCCTTGTGGGCATTAGCCTAGTATATACCTATGAAGCTAGTTTAAGACTTGATATTGTTTCAAATCTATTTCAGGTCCTGGTTTATGTCAGAATAAAAGAGAATATCAATGCCATCATATCTGAATTATAGACTTAATTTTCTTCACTGAATGAAAAGGCTACCTGTAAAATACCTGTGGCTTACTGGCATACTGTAGAAGCCCGAAACTGTGCTAATAAATAGTTTGATGACTCAGTTCCAGATTAAAGTTTCCATTGATTTTAATTGGAAGTTGTGGGATAATAGTCAAATAGTTATCTCACAGATGTGCTTCAAAAGAGAAAAAAATGTTTTTTCTTCTTTAAAAGTGGTTTCATGCTGGTTTTAAAAAAGGAAATCAATGAACTATAATTGAGTAAATGTTGACACTGGTTTTGTATTTTATTTTATAAAGGACTTTTTATTTTATTTATTGCAAGTAAATAGTTGTAAATAATGTGGCTGTTAGTTTATTATTACCTTAGATGTATGCATATTTGATGTTGCACCTGACATTTGAAGAGTTACTTCTAAAGCTATTACTACCTGATGAATACTTATCTACTGACTCATTAGTGTGTAAACTTGGAGTGTGTTTTTGGTGTACTATGCTATACTAACATGGTCTGGCTGTTTGGCTGGCATTACTATAAAGACAGAGAAGGGGGGTATTGGTACTAGAGAGAAGTGCGTTAAATAATCTTGGTCACCTACCTCTTACTATTTGTATGTCCACACAGCAAAGCACTTGTCTCAATCTGACATGCATGAAATCCTGGTGTTTCCATGATCATAACTCAGATGTATAGGTTTACAGTGTAAAGCTTATTCTGGAGTGTCAGATGTTTGCTATGATTGGAGGCAGTAATGCACGTTTAATGTGCACTCTTAAAACCAGTCTTCCAATATATACTATTTGATGCAAGTGGCACAGATTTAAAGCCTATACTGTCACATATAAACTGGAAGCAAAAATGCATATTATGGATGCATATCCCCTGTGCAGCACAAATAAACTGGCAGTGGTGGTGCAGATTGTGAGACAATGACTGTTGTCACTTATATTCTGTTAAATTGTTTCTTATCCAGCTGACATGAATCAGCTGCTCAGTAGCCAATTTTAATAATACTAATCTTTCTATGTGCAGCTTAAAATGTTTGATGCCCTTCCTTTGAAATAACAACCCATTTTTGGAGCAACAACAAAAAAAGGAAATACAATATAAGCATTTCACAGATGCTAAAATGTCAAGGGTGCATAGTGTTGGTTTCCGAATCAAAACTATTCTTCCCAACTATGCCTCATTATTTTGTAAACAGTGCATTACTGCATTACACGTATAGGCAATGCTAGTTTTATATAACTAATTTTTTTGTCTCCAGTTACTTTATTAACAAATGGACTCGCAGTGTCCAGTTTATCAATGCCGGAAGGATCCTTTTTCTTCCATTTCTCAATAGACTGGTGATTGATGGATGAGGTTTATTTCATAACTGCAAGGTTTTGGTACAAAATTTTACTGTTTTATTATTCTTCCAGAATCATAACTGTTTAAAATTAATACTAATGTATTTTATTTATTATTTATTTGCCATTTGTTGACCGGGATAGTCCAACTAAGCTTGTGCCCTTTTTCAGTGATGGCCTGGGGAGAAAAGCTCCACAGTCACAAATGATGCAAGCAACATGTTCACATTACAAGTTTAGCAGGTACAAAGAAAAACATTCTCAATACAAGTTAAGCAAGTAAAAAGTTCAACATACATTGTAACATACAAAAAAAAACTATACAAATTTATAAGGTAATAGCAATAGTTGTGCCTGTAAGGTTATAGCAACTGAGGCTTGCTAGACTAAGATATAATAAACATGAACAGAAGTACATACAGTTAGTTTTGTGAGCCAACTAGTATATGCAGATTGTATAAAAAATGTTATGAATTCACAAAAGTACACTCTCTCTTTTTTCACATTTAGAAATTAAAAACTGTAAATTAAAAAAAAATCCATCTCAGTAGTTTTTGAAGTTGCTGCAGGCATATGGCATAGTCTGCCTTTAAATTTGGCACATTGTACTGATGGTAACTATCCCATAACAAAGTAGAACATGCATGTCATTATGTCTGCAGTTCTGCATGCCCAAATTAAGTATTATATTTCCCAGTACAATACAACATTCACTGATTATGTTTCATTATGTGTAATATTGCTCTCTGCTTTTGAAAATGCAACATATTTGGTATTTTACATCACAAGTTTCAATAACATACTTGCATGTCATACTTTGGGTGTTCATGGGTACATTTTATTTTATTTTACTTTATTTTATTATTCTTTTTATTCCACAATGGACCTGCCTAACAGCTCTACTACTTTAACTCAATTGTCCAATTCCTTTCACTAGAGGGAAGTGTCAGGTATGCTTGGGCTAGCCCAGATAGCTACAGTTCATTTATTCCTGCCCAGGGTATCTTCTAATTCCATCTGTGTTTGCATAGGTTAGAGTCAGGTTGTAGGAGTAAGTCCAGCTTCCAAGCCAAGAAGGGCAGCCTCCTTAGGAATGCCACCATCCTTTTGGCAGCTCTACAAGCTCTGCAGCTGTTGCAGGCCTCACACAGGATTCCTCCGTGCTCTTCATATCTGTCAGGTGTCCACATATTTGGGGAATGCCCAGCTTTTTTCCTTATATTTTTGGCTGCTTCTCACAAAAATTGTGGTTTTCTGACAAATCAATGAGCACTGAAGTCACTGAATAGTGGCATGTGTTTGAGTTTCAGACTTCATATCCTTCATAAAATGCATGCTAACATAAATTCTATTATTTTAGAAACTTTTTTAAGTTTATAAGAGCAGTATTTGAATTTTGTCCCTATTTTTGGTCCTTGTCCCCTAATTATTTTAAGCTTTGTACACTAAGAGGTTGGGAAGTATTCATGCTCTCTCTCTCTCTCTCTCTGCTAGGTGCATGTGCACATTAACAGCACATGCTCACTGTCTTGGGCTCCTCAGATGCAATACATAGTGCTGCATCAAGGTGTTATCTAAATGGAGAGCCAGAGCTTACACCCTCTCCCCAGGATGGGGTGAGACATCAGGTGATACTCACTCCCATCATCCTTTGCCAGTTCCTACAGGCACATAAACAACTGGTTAAACATGACTCACTTGTGTTAAAGTTAATGTTTTATCACTCTCCACCATAGAGCTGGCATATATTTTTACTTAACTGTAACCTGATATTCTTTAAGTATTTAAATCTTCTTGAACTAGACTTTACTTACCTAGTGATGCCGTCTGTATTTGTTAAATATGCACACTTTTTTTTAATACTGCCATTTGTATTAGTATTGTCTTTGCAAACTTTCTTCACCCTGTTATTAGCAAAAGGAGTACTAATGGTCTCTACAGAATAGCATGATATTTAAAGAGACTATCCTTTTTATGGTCAAAATGATGGAAGAGGAGAGATACTAAATCATAGGGCCAAATTCTTATGAAACAAATAATGTGGGTCATATGGGACCACTAGACACCATGGATATTCTAAACAGTGTTCCTTAAAGACACTAAAAAGGACTTAAACCCTGCACTTTCCAACTACCCTGTTCAACAGTTACAAAGAAGAGGAACAGGGCACAAATAAACATAACTCTCAGCTTTGCAGCACAATTCATCTAGACAAAGCCAAAAATAATAGGGGACAAGCAGGTTATAAGGGATAGGTTCTAATTATTTCTCTTACAGACTTGTATAGTCATTACAGTAACAGTTTTTCCCCTAACATGCATTTACTGAAGAATATGAAGGGTGAAACTCTTATGTCTGACATTAATGAGTGAATGCAATCATCCATGATTTGCAAGGGCGGGAAAAAGTTGTGCTGCGTGTGTGAGTAGGAGGGTAAATGGGCACAGAGGGTTAACTACTCCAGAAAAGTGCTGATCTACACTCACCCTAGCTTTAGATCTGCACTCACCCTGGCTTTAGATCTACACTCATCCTAGCTTTAGATCTGCACTCATCCTAGCTTTAGATCTGCACTCACCCTAGCTTTAGATCTACACTCACCCTAGCTTTAGATCTGCAATCACCCTAGCTTTAGACCTACACTCACCCTAGATTTAGATCTGCACTCACCCTAGCTTTAGATCTGCAATCACCCTAGCTTTAGATCTACACTCACCCTAGCTTTAGATCTGCAATCACCCTAGCTTTAGATCTACACTCACCCTAGCTTTAGATCTGCACTCACCCTAGCTTTAGATCTGCACTCACCCTAGCTTTAGATCTGCACTCACGCTAGCTTTAGATCTACACTCACCCTAGCTTTAGATCTGCACTCACCCTAGCTTTAGATCTGCACTCACCCTAGCTTTAGATCTACACTCACCCTAGCTTTAGATCTGCACTCACCCTAGCTTTAGAACTGCACTCACCTTAGCTTTAGATCTACACTCACCCTAGCTTTAGATCTGCACTCACCCTAGCTTTAGATCTACACCCTAGCTTTAGATCTACACTCACCCTAGCTTTAGATCTGCACTCACTCTAGCTTTATATATGTACACATTAGCCAATAATGAAGTCTGTCCTTGTTATGGCTAATGTGTCTCAAGATCACAAAATTCTTCATATAGGGGAATAGTGCCTCCTTACCACAGCCCAAAAGGTGAGCACTGGGTACTTTCTAAGTCCCGAGATAGCTGGAAGAGTTAAATATATAAACACACTGAAGAAGTCTCATGCAAGTCTATATTATATTTCTTTATTTCTGAGCGTATTCAGGCAAATTATAAAACTGATGCTTGTCAGACTACTAGTGACAATGAGAATGTTAAATTATGTTTATTATTATTTATGTAAGAGAGCATAACATTTATGTGGTTTAATGAGTAATACCTTATGCATTGTTTCAGAGGCTGAATTACTAATGGATTGTTATTTCTAACAATGCTTAAATTCTTGAGTCAAAAGCATTTTAAAATTCTGCCAGGATTTTGTTAATTATATTGTTAGACGCACATCTGGAATTTAGTAAAATCTTGGATAAAGGAATAAGTCATAAAACACTAAATCACATTCATCTAGAGTCTTTTTTCAATATCAGCTGTCAGAAACAGTTGTTTCAAAAGCAGGAATGCTGAGCTGCAATTTAAGATTCAGAAGGCAGATAGTATACTTCTAATGGGCAGATTAATTCCTGATTACAAAGAAGAGTCTGTGCCATACCTGGATGACTGGATACAAGTTAAAGCTGAAGGAATGAGTATAAACGTGCTAACAGCTATATATGTATTTTTTTTTTATTTGGTACCCAGATGTATGAAGAAAGTGACTGCATATTGTCTTTTGTGAAGCTACATAGGTATAAAGTAATGTTGCTGGTGATTCTCATCACAAGTAGCATAACCCACCTGTTGCTGTACCCCAGAACTGCAGCTAGCTCATCTGGTGCCTTGTTGACACCCTAAAACAAGTGCTCCCTTCAAGTCAGTCTTCAGCAACTTCCTACCATTACCACACACTAATGTCACACACACACCATTGCCACACACTCATGTCACATACACGATGTGCTTCAGCTCTGACTTCAAATACAGTATTGGCACTTATTCATGAAACCACAATGTCCTGCTGGCATGGAAAATCATTGCCAACATTGCCTCCATGTACCATTGACACCTACTGACTGTGATGCCTGACAAATCGCATCTGGGTCAACAACCCTCCACATCCTCCCATCCTAGTTTTAGAGCTGTTGCACCATTAAGGCAGGCACCAAAACCTTTTCTAAAATAGGTAAAGTTTTTTTATTAGATTGCATGCTTGCAAACAGCAACACAGTGCTTAACTCACAAAGATGCTTAGAGGCAGGCTAGTATGCAAATGAATGAAAAATCAAAGTAGACCACCATGCCAAAGAATTAAAAGATTAATGAGATACGCTGATGATAAGAGCATTGTTTCATAAAACCAATGCAGTTTTTGTTTTCTGAAATGTAAAAGCTGTCATAACACACGTGGTTAAGCAGAAAATTACAGAACTGTGAAATTCTTCTGTCCTATGATACTGGTGTTTTCACATTGTATATTGTATTCAGTTGTCTCTGCATAGTACATCACCTCAAGTATGTATTAATTCAGCATGACAAAGATGCATTAATGAAAGAGGTAAATATCATTCTTTAACACCAAAATGCTGATTGAAGTATAGAACTTCTATAACTATCATGTGAGCAAAATTGCAGTATGTTCAAGCACCTCAATTATCCTCTAATACTGTTATTTATACAGTGGATGAAGTTATTTTTAGAATAAGACATGCTATATTGTTTCCTGATTGTACAGCAGCTAACACTGGCTGAACCATGAGGCTGGTATTTGCACTGTTAAATTCTAAATTCAGTCAACAGAACAAAGTACAACATTAGGTGCCAATCAAATACATCTGAAGTATGTATTAATTATCCTATGCAAATATAATTGTGATAAGAATCATTCACATGGAATCAATAAGCATGATTATCCTCAGGAATCTATGATATACACTATTTTCTGTTCCCTAGTTATTGAGACACAATAGCCAAATACAGACAAGGAAATATATCACTTTATTTTTTCATGATTACAAATATAATTTGCTGCTCTGAATGCATTTGGACAATGGCACTTAAATATTCTTGCTTTGTGTTTCAAATTTTCTTTTCAGGCTTGCTAGTTGTTGCTGAAGCACCTACCAAGAGGAGAAAACGCTGAGAGAAGAAAATGAGCCACTTTTATGATTTTAAGTATTTTCTTCTGATTTTTTTGTTAAGTTTTACTGCTTTGCTGCCTACTTTTTGGCATTTTCCGGCTTGCTAAAGTTTATATCTGTAACAGTAACAGTACTTGGAACATATCTAGAGCCTGTTTACTGCAGTTCCTGTGTTGCACTTAATTTAAAAGCGTTTTTTCTCTCTAAAAACTGCATTTTACCTGATTTTGGCCTAGCACTCAATTGTGGGGTCATTTATTGCACTGTTGTGATTATTTTGCTGCTTGTGTATCTCTGCTACCTTTAAACTACAACAAAAAGAAAAAAAAAATCTTGCTTTTTTCCCACTTTGTGAAAGTTAAGAAAGTTCAGTTACAGATTTGCTGTTCTGAACTGCTTGGAAGTTTCTAGAAGGCCAGTGCTTGCTTGGGCTAAAGGGAAGTCTCTGTGTTCACCAGTGGGAGTTGTTAACACTGAACAGCCTGCCTGTCCCTGGAGGAGTGGTTACTACCTAGAAGCTGTAGTTTTATTGGCCATTTTGGGTCAATTCTAAACTCCTTGATCTCTCTCTCTTAAAACCAGGCTGCCTCATGGTTTTGGCATCTTTTCAGGCTTGCTAGTTGTTGCTGAAGCACCTACCAAGAGGAGAAAATGCTGAGAGAAGAAAAGGAGCCACTTTTGTGATTTTAAGTATTTTCTTCTGATTTTTTTTGCTAAGTTTTACTGCTTTGCCACCTACCTTTTGGCATTTTCCGGCTTGCTAAAGTTTATATCTGTAACAGTAACAGTACTTGGAACACATCTAGAATCTGTTTACTGCATTTCCTGTGTTGCACTTAATTTAAAATCGTTTTTTTCTCTAAAAACTGCATTTTACCTGATTTTGGCCTAGCACTTAAGTGTGGGGTCATTTATTGCACTGTTGTGATTATTTTGCTGCTTGTGTATCTGCTACCTTTAAACTACAACAAAAAGAAAAAAAAAAACAAAAAAATCTTGCTTTTTTCCCACTTTCTGAAAGTTAAGAAAGTTCAGTTACAGATTTGCTGTTCTGAGCTGTTTGGAAGTTTCTAGAAGGCCAGTGCTTGCTTGGGCTAAAGGGAAGTCTCTGTGTTCACCAGTGGGAGTGGTTAACACTGAACAGCCTGCCTGTCCCTGGAGGAGTGGTTACTACCTAGAAGCTGTAGTTTTATTGGCCATTTTGGGTCAATTCTAATCTCCTTGATCTGTCTCTCTTAAAACCAGGCTGCTTCATGGTTTTGGCATCTTTTCAGGCTTGCTAGTTGTTGCTGAAGCACCTACCAAGAGGAGAAAACGCTGAGAGAAGAAAAGGAGCCACTTTTATGATTTTAAGTATTTTCTTCTGATTTTTTTGTTAAGTTTTACTGCTTTGCCGCCTACTTTTTGGCATTTTCCGGCTTGCTAAAGTTTATATCTGTAACAGTAACAGTACTTGGAACACATCTAGAGCCTGTTTACTGCATTTCCTGTGTTGCACTTAATTTAAAAATCGTTTTTTTCTCTAAAAACTGCATTTTACCTGATTTTGGCCTAGCACTCAATTGTGGGGTCATTTATTGCACTGTTGTGATTATTTTGCTGCTTGTGTATCTCTGCTACCTTTAAACTACAACAAAAAGAAAAAAAAAAAAAAAGTCTTGCTTTTTTCCCACTTTCTGAAAGTTAAGAAAGTTCAGTTACAGATTTGCTGTTCTGAACTGTTTGGAAGTTTCTAGAAGGCCAGTGCTTGCCTGGGCTAAAGGGAAGTCTCTGTGTTCACCAGTGGGAGTGGTTAACACTGAACAGCCTGCCTGTCCCTGGAGGAGTGGTTACTAACTAGAAGCTGTAGTTTTATTGGCCATTTTGGGTCAATTCTAAACTCCTTGATCTCTCTCTCTTAAAACCCTACAACTCACTTTTTGCGCGGTTTTGCGCACTGAGCAGCGTCGGGCAGCGCCGCCTAAACAGATTTAAACTATTCCAGGCTCCACAAAGCCTGCTCTTCACTTTTTCCCTTAGAACTGTTCAAACTCTCAAAGTAATTACTCTATTCCCTTTCTAAAGCCCTGCACTTGCTCAGCTCTTATAAGGAAACACTAACTAACTAAAGCACTACACCCTCCTTGACTTGTCATAAGTATTAGACTCCCGATTGGTCCTTCCTGATCAAGTGAAAAATCAGTTCCCTTCCCTAATCTGATCAGTAAAAAAAAAAAAAAACAGTTCCCTATACTAATCTGGTATGTCCAAGGGTCAGTTTCAAGGTTACTCTCCAGTCCAGCTGGTGAATCTGGGAATATTGAGGGAATGTTACAATTGCCTTATGTACAGAGACAACCCTCTCCTCCTTCCAACAAACTCTAATACATGTGAGAGATGCAGTTACATAGCCAAACTGGAGGCAGAGCTCTCTCAACCCAAGACTGGCACAGTCAGTCAGGAGGAAAAGGTAACCACCCACACCACAAATCCAGTCTCACACAGACCTATTGCATCTGCATACCCAACACATAAACACACAAAAACATACTCAGAGGCTCTAAATAAAAATCTGCCTAAACAGCAAAGACCTCCTAAGCAGATATCCAAGCAACAGCCACCCCTCAACAATACCCACAAATCACATATCTCACAAAATCAGTGTGCCTCACAGTCACAGCCCATAAGGCCAAACAACACACCAAATACACTTGTTATAGGGGACTCTATTGTCTGGCACACGGACGTCCCACTCACCAGACTGAACAAGGAGAAGGTCACTGTAAGCTGCCTGTTGGGTGCCAGGATCCACCACATAATGCAAGCACTCAGGTCACTCCAAAGCAAGTACAAGTATGACTCCATCATTGTCAATGCTTGTGTGAATGACCTGAGACATACCTCCCTGGACTACATGAAAAGAGACATAGAGGAGCTGTCTGACCATGTAGCCCAGGCTGGTATGTCCCTGACCTTGAGTAGCATCTTGCCCTCACCAAGAATGATGCCACAGTATAAAGACAAAATGATCAGTTTCAACAATTGGCTAAAGTATTGGTGTCATTCAAAGGGGATCCAGTGTCTGTCAGCCTGGGATGACATGCTCGACAAGCCACATTGCTTCGCTAGGGACAGCTTGCACCTGTCACTTTTAGGCTTTCGTATACTGGCCAAGGCTCTTGCCACCCCCATAGTGCCTTTTTTAGGCAAGTCTCAAAGGACAAACCCACCTCCATAGACAACCCAAAGATAAAAAAACTAAAGGTAATGCTACTCAATGTCAGAAGTCTAAACCTCAAGATGCACGCACTTGAGACTCTCCTCAGTATGGAGAAAATCGATGTCTGTGCAGTAACAGAAACCTGGTTCAAGGCTCCTGAGAGCACCCCAACACGACCAGGTTATAACTCATACCATGCGTTTCGGCCCCAAAACTCGGACCGAAGCACAAAAGGAGGGGGAGTATCTATATTCATCAAAGATACCTACACCTCCAGGTTAGTGGCACTGCACGAAGCATCAGAAACCATCCATGTGCAACAAACAGCGGGCAAAACTGCCTTTCAGTTTGTAGCCTGCTACAGAACACCCTCCCTATTACAGGAACCCCACTTGGCATTCCTGGGAACACTGGAGAATATGAAGGTCTCTCCAAACACTATGTTATTGGGTGACTTCAACTACCCAAACATTGACTGGGAAAACTACTCGAGCCCAAACACCCTTGCCCAATGGTTCCTTGAATTTATAAACTCTAACGCAATGGAACAACTGGTCACCACTCCCACAAGAGGGAACAACATACTGGACCTGGTCATCACCAACATGGGGACTCTATGTTCCACACCAGAGGTAAACCCCTCATTGGTAAGATCAGACCATAAACAAATTTCCCTGGACATCCATATCCCGTCCCCACCCCCAGCCAAGGAAATCACTGTAAAGAATTTCTCAAAAGCCAACTTTGCACTTCTCAAGACTGAGGTGGAATCCTTCAAAGCCCCTGGGCCAGAGGATAATACAGCCCAATCCGCAGAATCCTTTACAAATGCATTCTATGAGCACCTGCTGGAATGCATGGATCGTGCTATCCCAAATAAAACCAAGACTCACTCCTCCAAAAACAGGAGACCGGTCTGGTGGACCACCGCCATAAATAAGCTATACAACAGAAGGAGGAAGCTACTACATGACAGAGCAAAATCCCAAAAAGGGAAGGCATCTCTGATCAGTATTAGCAAGAAACTTCAATCCCTCATAAAATCATCAAAGGCCAGTTTCAAAAGAAAAATTGCCCTAGACACTAAAGATAATCACAAGGCCTTCTTTAGTTATGTCAGGAACATGGGCGTAAACTCCCAGATATGCTCTGAATTGTTGCATAACGGTACAAAATATACTGAACCTACAGACATAGCCAACATCCTGGCAGACAGATTCAGCGCAAACTTCTCCCCCCCTTCCCCCCCAAAGGAGCAAACGCCTATTCCAACTGAATGTAACCTCCCTGACATCACAGATGCACAGGTGAAAGCTGCCCTCTCCAAAGCAAAAAACACAGCATCTATGGGACCGGACGGAGTCCCAGGCTGTGTCTTACATGAGCTCCAAGAAGAACTGAACCCTCACATTAAGTCACTGTTCAAACTTAGCCTTACTACAGGATATGTACCCATAGAATGGAGTACAGCTACAGTGGTCCCACTCCACAAAGGTGGTGCCAAAATGGACCCCGGAAACTATCGCCCCATAAGCCTGACTAGTCTGGTCTGTAAAGCTATGGAGCGTATTATCATGGAACTCATAAACAAAGACATTGGGAGCCTCCAAACACTGGACCCTACCCAATTCGGCTTTGTTAAGGGCAGATCTTGCCTCTTAAACCTAGTTGATTTCTCTGAAACAGTTACCAAAGCCATAGATGAGGGCAAGGTAGTCCACACAGCCTACCTGGACCTCGCAAAAGCCTTCGACACAATACCCCACTCGGGCATCATAAATAATCTTACCAGCTTAAATATCACCCCCTATATCACAAGATGGGTTGCAAACTGGCTCAGAGATAGAACCCACATGGTCAGAATCGCAGGTGCCATGTCCGAATCCAAACCAGTTACAAGTGGCGTCCCACAGGGCTCAGTTCTGGGACCTCTCTTGTTCGGTATATACTTCTCTGAGGTTCAGGCTAACACGGGGGGGTTATGGCTGACAAAGTTCGCAGATGACTGCAAATTGGGGGCCATAATCGAATCTCCAGCTGACACAAGCATCCTCCAAAAAGGTCTCACAGAGATGGATGCTTGGTGCCAGAGCCACGGCCTCAAGCTAAATGCTAAAAAGTGCATAGTCATCCCCTTTGGGAAAAACAAGGTGCCCACAAATTACCACATAGGTGGTAATCCATTAAGTACGGAAGAAGTAATTAGAGATTTGGGGACCAACGTAGATAGTAATCTCTCCTTTGATAATCACGTTGCCAAAGTGGTTAGAAAGACCTTCTATATAGCCCACCTTATCACGAAAGGGTTCGCATCTAGATCAAGAGAGGTCATTGTGCCCTCTACTCGTCACTCATCAGGCCCATAATTGAATACAATGCCCCTTTTGGGATGTACCTTACCCGACACCTGTAGCAACTGGAGAGACCCCAAAAGTACCTTACCAAGAGGATCATGGGCTACAAACAGATGTCCTATGCAGCTCGACTAAAGAAACTCCAGCTCTACTCAGTTGCTTACTGCCTACTCAGAGGCAATCTATGCCTGACGTACAAAGCCATGTCAAACCCAGAATTAATGGACATGCTCCACCTCAGAAAATCCAAGTCCCTTAGAGCTACACGCTCCAGGGACCTAAATCTCAGCACAAAAATAAATATGACATGCTGGAGGGACAGATTCATTTCCCAGAGGCTCCCCCTCACTCTGGAATAGAATCCCAATTCATGTTAGACATAGCCCCTCGCTGATCCTCTTCAAGCGAAATTTGTACGCGTGGATGGGTAATCGCAAATTCACCCCTGGGATCTCACCTGTGTCCCTGCTAGACAGAGGCACAGTAAACTAATCTTAAAAGTGTACCTTCTGTGACCTACTTTACAGAGGCACAGTAGGCTAATTTAATAGGGAGGCGGAAGCCAGATACACTCTGGCTAGGCTTATAAATGCCCTAGGGCAGATAGCCTAGTATCTACCTATGAACCTATGAACCTATGATAAAGAAAAATATTTTGCTACAGGAACATAGGGAAGGCAAAAAACAAACTTCACGATCCCATTGCATTCACAAGTGCTATTTCCTGATAACCACTAATGAGAAGCAATAGCCGGGTATAGACAAAAGGAACAGTTCACTGAATTTTAGGGGATTATAAATATACTTTGGTGCATTATACAGATGTTGATGTTACTTCACTACAGAATATATTGACTGTCTGTTGATGCTGGACTTTGTATGGCTGAGAGCTGTATTCTTTAAGCCATGTAAAGAAAAAGATTGTTGGACATAAAACACAGTACCTCAAGGCGATAATAATTTGAATGAGTAAATACTGTTGTAAAATGAGATGAGCACAAAGAAGCAACGTACCACACCTTGGTCTGGAGGCCTTTACAAGCACTATTCTTTGATGCCTGGTAGTAGAAATTTGTACCAAATACAGTCAAGATGAATATTTCACTATTTCCTATGATTGCAGATTTGTCATGTTTCCTTCATTTGACATTGACAGTTGTTCAAGGGTTTAGGCTATAAGGAAGGAAGGAATTTCATCCCATCATAATCTTGAGTTTCATCTATCAGTTTCCACTTGTAAACTATGTGAATAAAAAAAATCACCAAATCAGACATTGTACTCAGGTTGCCTGTGAAAAGGGACATATTTTTTTCTAGTGGGTGTATCTGGTTAACAGAAACATAAAATAAAATGTAGTGTTGTTTCTCATATCAACTCTTTTTCCAGTCTCAACATTCCATAACTCTAAAATATGTACTATGCAACATTATTACTTTGATGAGTCTTTTTTTCTTTCTCTGTAAACAAAATAAAACAAAACAACAACTAAGGGTTTTGAGAATTCTGTAGTATAAGCTTCACAGAGTACATTTTTAGACATTAAAGTATATAAGAATATTTTTGAGAATTAGGTACTCCTGAGAATACATAGAAACAAATGCCAAGAGTGATTCTTATGTTCATCACTTTCATGCATTCCTACAAAAAACAGTCAATTAATTAGTGTTACTAGATAAACCACTTAAGAAGTTACAGTTGAAATGCAAGTTCAGAAAATGATAGATACTTTCCGAGAAAAAATAATATGATAAAGTTATTCTGTCAGTTTTATCAGATATTATACTGGCTGTCACTTGTCCCTCCCTCTCTAGCACAGGTGATGAACAGGTGAGGTCGTTTGTTTAGATGCTTTATTACATAGAAACACATCAGGATGGATAGTAGCATCATAAAATATAAACAGACTGATTAACAGACAGACCTTACAGCTATACATGCTTACATCTCAACAGCTTACTACAAAATGGCAGTCAGGCTCGCATGTGCTCAGTAGTTATACACTTGTGCCAGCCCTCAGATAGCTTCTTAAAGGTACAAACACACACATTGATCTACATCCTCTCTCTTAAAAAGATTGCCCTTAGTTGAAAATAGCATTGGAGTTAGACGTGCATTACTATAGACATTAGAAACAATCACAATGTTCAGGTCCAAGTTGCCATGTATCTATAACATGGTCTGGAGATGCAAGCAGATCTTGTAACATAACATTCTGGACTGGGTTTAGCAACAGATACTGTCTTCGGTGAACAATTCATATCAGGAACTTCTGGATTCATCACAGGAACAGGAATCTTCTCTAGAACTTCCTCTGGATCTGGAACACTGGACAACTCACTCCAAGATAAAGAATCTTTCTCACAGATTATGTGCTGTGGTATAGGCTCGGACACCAGCATCAAATGTTTCTGATCTCACCTAAACTCTACTCCTTGTGACTCCAATCTGATCATAACCTTTGGATGTTTGCATCCTTACAATTCTCCTCCTCATAATGGATTGAGCGGTTTGCTGGTCTTATCGTAGTAGGACGTCTGGGTTAAACAGATCTTCAACAGATTGGTTTTCACTGACCTGTTGCTCTTCACACATGGAACCAACAATTGACTACTGATAGGTAATGTGGTTCTGGTTTGTCTTGACAGAAGTCTCTGGGCAGGTGAAGCAAGATGTTTATCATGAGGAATATTTCTGAGATTCAAGAGATTCAGGAAAATATCACTATTGTCTTGTTTCAACCTCTCTAGTAACTGTTTTGCACTTTGAACTGCACGTTCCTTCAAACCATTTGACTGTATATACTCTGCAACTACTCATGACATGAGTAAAGTTCCACTCCTTGGCAAATCTTTTAAACTGCTGGGTTGTAAACTGTGTGCCATTGTCAGAAATAACTTTGTGCGGAGTACCATGGACTGCGACATGACGCTTCATCTTAGTGATGACAGTATTGGATGCTAGATTAGGAAGTAGGTCAATCTCAAACCAGTTTGAATAAGTGTCTACTAACACCAAGTAATGTTGACCATTCCACTCGAAAATGTTAATGGCTACTGTTGAACAAGGTAGTTCAGGAACCTGGTTTAGCTGAAGTGGTTCTTTCTGTTGATGTGACTTAGTACTAATACACATGGAACAAGATGATAGAGGTTTCTCAATATCTAGTGACATAGAAGGCTAAAATGCTAAATCTTTTGCCCTTCTTTTGGTAGAGTCTGCTTCTGGGTGACCACGTTGCAAGAAAGTAATGTACTCTCATTGCAAAGACTTTGGAACAATTACTTTTGGACCTTTCATAACAATACCATTGTCAGACAAAATCTCATCTCTGTATGGAAAACAAGGTTGCACTTCTTGAGTTAAACTAGATTGCTTTGATGACCATCCTTCGTGAATAAAGTGGTTGAGTCTCTGTAAAACTGGATCTGTGGCTACATGATCTCTCAGCTTATCAAGACATGTGGAAGAAAAAATTCTCACTTCCATGACTTCAAAATCAAGGTTCTCATTCTCATGCTGTTCAGTGGTGTTTCTGGGTGATCTTGACAATGTATCAGCAAGATAAAGAAGTTTGCCTTTCTTGTAGACAAGAGTGAAATTATACTTTTGCAATCTCAACATCATACATTGCTATCTAGCTGGAGCTGTACACATAGGCTTTCTCAAAATAATGACTAGAGATTGGTGGTCTGTTTCGATCTGGATAGATCTACCATAAACATAATCATGGAACTTTGAACATGCAAACATAATTGGCAAAAGCTCTTTCCCATCCTGAGCATACTATATTTCAGCTTGGGTAAGACCTCTCAATGCATAGGCAACAGGTTGACCCTCTTGTAGAATGATTGCACCTAAACCAAATCTGGACGCATCACATGAAAGAGTAACTGGTTTATGAACATCATAGTATCTGAGAGTTAGTGACAATTCTCTGTTTCAGGACATCAAATGCTCTTTGCTGCTGTTCTAACCAAGACCAGGATACATCATTATGTGTCAACTCTCTGAGTGGTGCTGATATTTGACTCACTCAAGTCTGGAATGAACTTGCCCAGGTAGTTAACCATGCCAGGAAAACATTGCAGGGCTTGAACATTGTCTGGAGCTTGCATCTCGTGAATGGCTGTTGCTTGGAAGGGTCTGGTCATAGACCTGAACTGGTAAATAAATGACCAACATAAGTAACTTCACATAGCCTGAATTTGCATTTCTGTGGATTGAGCTAAAGGTTCACTTGATGTGCTTTTTTCAGAATGTTTCTGAGGTTTATGTCATGCTCAGCTTCACCATTACCTCCTACTAGTATGTTGTCTACAATAATAGCACAAGGATACAGAGAAAATATTTGCTCCATTGCACATTGAAAGACTTCACTTGCAGAATTTATCTCAAATGGCATTCTCAAAAATCTGTACCTGCCAGATGGGGTACTGAACTTAGCAATGAAAATTTCTTGTCAATCTTGTCAAGCAAAATTTGCTAAAATGAACTCTTCGCATCTAAGACAGAAAAAACAGTGGCATTTGGCATAAGGGCAGTGACTTCTTCGACTCTATGCATTGGATGATGAGGCCTTTTTAGTGCTTTGTTCAAATCTCATGGCTCAATACATATCTGGTGTCACCTGAGATTTTCTTATGAGCTACTACCATGACTGATACCCACTCAGTTGGTTCGTCTACTGGACAAATCACACCTTGTTGCACTATTTTATCTAGCTCGGCTTTTACTCTGTTCTCCATAGCTATTGGAACTTTCCAGGTTGGCCTGATAACTGGACTGACATCTGGGTCTAACTTCATGGAGTACACAACTGGAAGCTTGCATAGTTTGTCTTTGAAAAGATCAGCATAGGTTGAAAATATACATTGGGTGAAATTAGAGTAGCGGTCATTCAAAGTAACATGATGGACTTCTTTATTAAATGAAAGCAGTCCCATTTTCAAACTGTCTCTGTGCCCTAACAATGACTAGCTCTGCCTCCTGACCACATAAAATAACAAGTCATAACTTCCCCCAGCAGAGTAAGATGAAAGCACTACTGAGCCTTCAGTTTGAATTTCTTAACCTCCATAAGCAACAAGCTTTGCACACTTTGCCAAATCTAGCCTTTCACCATGACATACTCTTGCAAATGATTCTGCTGACATAACATTGGATTTAGATCCTGTGTTAGTTTTGAGCTCTATGGGTTTTCCATTTATTCGAACAGTACAAAATACTTCATTCTTTGCCCTTAAATCTACTGCATTGACTGTTACATGAAGCACTGACACACAGTCAACATAAAAAGTAGGGTTGCAGCTTTCTAAATGATCAACTTGTTTCTTTGAATGTTCCCTTTTAATAAAAGAATGTGTGCCCATTGATTTACATTATCATCATTATCATCATCAGCCCCCCTTTTTCCTATTTTCTACATGGGGTTGGGGAACCAGGCTATCGCCATGTCTCTTGGTTAAATGCCACACTCCTGCCTTCTTTGAATCTCATGCCTGACTCTCACTGATCTTCTTTCACATAATCATCTGCCTCTTTGCTGGATGTCCATGTTTCCTCTTATCTTCTTCCTGTCTGTCCCAAATCTTCTTGACCAGATTGTCTCCTGCTTTCTGCATGTGTCCAAACCACCATAATCTGTTGTCTTTGATCTTTTCTGCAGTTGGAGCTACTTTGGCTTCTGCTCTTATAGCCGCATTTCTTCATCTGTCCCATAGTATGCATACTACCACCCTTCTCAGGCACTTCATTTCCACCACTGCTAGCTTCTTTAACTGTTCTGCCTTTACTTCCCAAGTTTCTGTACGATACAGTAGTACTGGTCACACCACTGTCTTGTACACCTTACTTTTCAGCTTCTTTGGCATGCTAATGTCATAGACTACACCTGATACTCTATGCCAGTTGGTTGCAGTCCCTCTGATTCTAGCTCTGACCTCTTCATTCAGACTTCCCTTCTCTTCAACCACCTCTACCAGATACTTGAAGCTGTTTTCCTGATCCACTATCTTCCCTTCTATCTCAATTCTCAGCTTCTTCTTATTTCCCCAGTTTGTTGCCATTACCATTGTTTTAGCTGTGCTTAGTTTCATTCCATGTGTCTTCAAATTTGCATTCCATTGCTCTATACTTTGCTGGAGTTCTTGCTCAGAGTCTGCCTGTAATGCCACATCATCTGTATACAACAGCTTTGTTGATCTGTCTCCTCCAGCCTGTTTACTAATGTAGTCCATCACCAGTAAGAATAGCAGTGGGCTCAGAGCTGAACCCTGGTGTATACCCACTCCCACTGGGAACCCCTCTGTGAGGCCGAACACTGTTCACACTTGAGTCATTAGGTCCTTGTACATAGCCTGCTGCTTCTGGGACTTCAAAGCACTGCAATACTGTCCAGATCAGCTTTCCTGGGAGCTTGTCATATGCTTTCTCCAAGTCTAGGAATGCCCAGATGGACTCTTTCCTCATCTCTAGCTTTTTTGTAACTATCTGTCTCACTGCAAACATCGGGTCAGTAATGCTGCATCCTGATCTGAATCCGAACTGCTCATCTTCCATCTTATATTCTACTACTCTGCATACATTTATCAGTCATCTTCTCCAGAACTTTCATGCAATGTGGCAGGTGTTTGATGCCTCTGTACTGCCTACAGTTGTAGATGTCCCTTTTATTCTTGTTCACTGGCATGAGTATGCTTATTCTCCAGTCATCTGGGCTACGCTTTTCTCTCCACATTGCTATGAGTACCCCCAGCAGCCATTTATCTCTTATCTCACCCAGCATCTTTATCATATCTGCCATGATCTCATCTGAGCCTGCTGCTTTCCCTGACTTCGTTTTCCTTAGTGCTATTCTTACTTATTCTAGGTAGGCTCCTTTTCTCACATCATAGGCTATTTCTGGGGCAGTACAGCTTCTGTGGGGTTTTCTTCATTCAGAAGCAGTTGGAAATACTCCTTCCATCTGTCTTAGATGTCCTGTGGACTGGTGAGCAGGTTGTTGCTGGCGTCCCTTATGAAGGGTGTCTGACTATCTTTATATTTCTGTCTTTGCCTTGCAACCTGATATAGTTTCTTTGTGCCACCTAATGAGTCACTTTCCAGAAGTTGGTAGAGTGCCTCTGATGCCCTATTCTTTGCTATTGCAACTCCTTTCTTAGCTTCTTTGTTAGCCAACCAGTATTCCTCCCTAGCCTGGTTGGTCTTTTCTATCTCCCACTTTTTCCTGCACTCCTTCTTTCTTTTGATGACTTCCTGGACCTGCATTTCACCACAAGCTTTCCTTATGTACTTTATTTCCATACCTGACTCGGCCACATATATGTTCTGTAGTTCTCACACATGCTATTTTGAGGTGTTGCCATTTATCTTCAAGTCCACCTATTTCTTCCTCTT
Source organism: Protopterus annectens (assembly GCF_019279795.1). Lineage (NCBI taxonomy): Eukaryota > Metazoa > Chordata > Ceratodontiformes > Protopteridae > Protopterus > Protopterus annectens. Next base: position 950,741,811 of record NC_056748.1, on the reverse strand, counting down.
CTTGGGGTGCTAGAGCCCTGAGTAATTCCTTGAACTGTTGTATTTTCTCTCCAGTCAGCTTCCAGGTTTTCAGTCTGGTTTCTGTTGACCTTAGAGCCTTCTGTGGCCACTGATTGCAGCTAATTGTGGCAACCAGTGGTTTATGCTGTGGGCTGACTGTTTCACTGGGGATGATTTTGCAATCATTGATTCTTCCCCGGTGCCCTTTCCTTACTAGGAAGAAGTCTGCCTGAGTTGCATGTTGGCCACTCTTGTATGTGATCTTGTGACTGTCTCTCTTTCTGAACTATGTCATGTCTGAACCATTGATCTTGAAATGATTCCACACTGCATTTGTGGCATTGCTGACCAAAAGTTAAACATTTTCCCTTTTAGATTTATTATTTCCACCACAATTCTGACAGTTGGCAATGAAACTAGTTTGGGGCCATGCTTTGAGTCTGCTGACTTACTCTTATGCTTCACTGAGACTGTACAAACTTTGGAACTTGCTGGAAAGGTCTGGGGTTTACCAGTGAATGCTTCAGGAGCTACAGTCCTTGCCATGTGCTTGGACCTGTTTCTTTAAACCACATCCTGCATACTATCAACATGAGCTCTAGAAGTTACTAGAAGCATGCATTTCTCATTTGTATGCACATTTGTGTGCCTTTCTGTGATTTCATATATCTGACAAATCTCAATGGCCTTATTCAAAGTTAAATCACTGTTACAAAGCAAAATCTTTCTCATGGCATCATCTTTAATACCACATACAATTCTGTCTTTTATCGACTAATCCCTTAAATGACCAAATCTGCATGTTTTAGCATTGTTTCTCAAGTCTGTTATATACACTGAGAATGTTTCACCAGGGTTTTGATCCCTTGTGTAAAATAAGTGTCTTTTCATTGTAATGTTTGTCTGGAGGTTACACATTTCTCTAAATTTATGCTTTAAGCACCCAGAGTCCTCTCTTGACTCAGCCAGTACAATTATATGACAGTTACCCCCCTTCTGCAAAGATAGCAGGTCCATACACAATGAATGCTCCCTTTCAATGGCTTCTGACCCAGCTAAATTAAATAGAATTAATGTATTTGTATGGTCATCTTTATAAGAAAATGCAGCCTGTATGAATGTGTTGTAATCTTGTTCAAACACTCTCCACTTCTCTGAAATATTATGGTCAAACACAGGTGCACTGGATTTTCAAAATCTGTCTGCCATGCAAACAAATTGTGTGTTTGAGCATACACTGAAAATATGGCCCTTGCAATTATGTATGAGCAGGCACACACAGCAGCTTGTAATGGCATTCAAATGCACAATAAATTCTTCAAAATACTTTACTTTGGGAAATATGTTCTGTTATGGCTGTATCTTCTGAAATAACTTTACTGTAATACTGCAGAAACATGTGAACACTTCATACACTTCTGATAATGTGGATATCTTTGATTAATATAAAAAAAATGTGCTTAGCGAAATATGCTGTTGTTTCCTTTCTTTTTATTTGTTTTATGCAATACAGACTTTATTTCAAACTTTTTTCATAGTAATTAAAATATTTTTATCAGTATAGGACATTAACTATTTAAATACCATTTTGAGCATTCTGTATGCTTCTTTTCATATTTTGGGAATAAAAAATTATTTGAGCAGGTTTTTACATCTGAAACATCTTACCTGTTTTTTTGAATTTACATGTATTAGAGATGATCCACTGCTATATATTCCTCCAATATGAACTGGATGCCTCTCACACTCAAATTGGAGAAACTGGAACTCTTTCTGGCAACAAGTAATTTTAGCCATCCCACTTCTGACACCATGTCACTCAGCCTTCTCTAACGTAGATAACGAACAGGTGGATAGTTCATTTAGATGCTTTATTACATAGAAAGGCATCAGGATGGATAACAGCATCATAAAACATAAACAAACTGATTAACAGACAGACCTTAAGGACATAGATGCTTATATCTCAACAGCTTACTACAAAATGGTAGTCAGGTTCACACATGCTCAGTAGTTATACACTTGTGCAAGCCCTCAGATAGTTTCTTAACAATGCATACACACACATTGATCTACACTGGCAAGGAATATTACATAAGCAGAAGTATGAACAGCTAGTGTTAATAGTGTCAGCACTCCAGCAGATTACATATTTCTCTTGATGTGGTTACCATGAGAACATTTGTTACAATCAGTAGAAGATCACGTCTGGTAAGGTGAATCCTGCTGATATTGTTGGAGGAGCACATATGTTTTTAGCAGTAGAGAATGGCAGCTTAAAAAGTTTGTTGGAATTGTATAGAGATGTCTCTATTAATTTTTTACTTATCAATAAAAAAGAAGAAATTTTGCTTGTGGCGTATGTAAAGCTTGTTTTATTAGCAATTATCCATATTTTATAGATGTAATTATGGGCACAAAGTAATACAGATGAAGTAGTACAGATGAAAATAATTTTAAATAAACACCATAATAATCCTTGTTATTTTAATAAACAATGTAAGGTTTAATATCCTTCTCCAGAGCTACTTTTTATGGTCATAATTTATTTTATTTCATATAGTTGATCTTTAACCATATATGATTGTATGCCTTAGAGAGACACAGGATGTGATTAATCACAGTTCATCACATATGTTACTCAGCAAACTTAAACAGTCAAACAAAATCCATTGGATCTGAGAGGGGGTCTCTAATTCACCTGCCTTTCCTGCTAGACCTATGTTATTACTTATTTCATGGTACTCTGATCTAAAGGTTTGATGGGTTTTCAATTTTTTCATCAAGTTGTAGTTTGATGGAACTGAACCCAGAATGGGGTGAAGATAAAACCATGTCCCCAAGATTAACTCTAGCAACTGCCACTGGGATGATCATTGCTTAGACTTTCATTATTTATAGGTTCATAGGTTCATAGGTAGATACTAGGCTATCGGCCCTGGGGCCTATACAAGCCCAGCCAAAAAGGTACCCTGGCTTTTGCCACCAAAGAAAATTATTTTCCTGTGCCACTGTCAAGCTGAGCCACAGAGTTGGTCCCCGGGGTGAATTTCCTATTTCCCATCCAATCATCAAGATTTTTCTTGAAGAGTGCTAATGAGGGGATTTGTTTGATATAGATAGGTAGTTTATTCCAGAGTATAGGAAGTCTCTGGGACAGGAATCTATCTCTCCAGCATGTTCTGTTTATTGTGGTGACGAGGTTTAGGTCCCTAGAGCGTGTAGCTCAGAGGGATTGGGATTTCTTTAAGTGGAGCATGTCCAACAGCTCTGGGTTTGACATAGCTTTGTATGTTAGGCAGAGATCACCTCTGAGTAGGCGATATGTGACAGAGTAAAGCTGGAGTTTTTTGAGACGGTCTGTGTAGGGCATCTGTTTGAGGCCAGTAATCCACTTTGTGAGGTATTTCTGCGGCCTTTCTAGTTGTTGTAGATGTCTTGTGAGGTACATACCAAAAGGGGCATTGTACTCTATAATGGGTCTAATGAGTGATGAGTCGAGGGGAACAATGACCTCTTTTTTCTGGATGAGAAACCTTTTGTGATGAGGTGTGCCACATAGAAGGATTTCCTGACTACTGTGGTGATGTGATTATCAAAGGAGAGACTACTGTCCACCTGTGTCCCAAGGTCTCTTATCACACTTTCAGTGTTAAGTATACTACCGTCTATGTTGTAGTTCATGGGTACAGAGTTTTTACCAAAGGGGATGACAATGCACTTTTTGACATTGAGCTTGAGGCCATGGCTTTGACACCAGGCATCTGTCTCAGTGAGGCCCTTTTGTAGGATGTCCACATGGTTAGGAGTTTTGATTATGGCTCCTAGTTTGCAGTCATCTGCGAACTCCATTTGCCAAAGACCTTCTGTGTTAGCCTATACTTCAGAGAAGTAGATACCAAACAGGAGAGGACCCAGGACTGAACCCTGTGGTAGTCCACTTGTCACTGGTCTGAAGTTGGATTTGTAGTCTGCTACTTTCACAGTGTGGGTTCTGTTGGTGAGCCAGCTGGCAACCCATCTTGTGACATGGGGATTTATACCTAGTTTAGTGGGTTTATCTATAATTCCAGAGTGGGGGATGGTGTTGAAAGCCTTGGCAAGATCTAGATAGGCTGTGTGAACCACCTTATCCTTGTCTACGGCTTTGGTGACTGCTTCAAAGAAGTCTATCAGGTTTAGGAGACATGATCTGCATTTTACAAACCCGAACTGGGTGGGGTCCAGAGTATGGAGATTACCAATGTCTTTGTTTATAAGTTCCATGATGATACGTTCCATGGCCTTGCAGACCAGGCTCATCAGGCTAATGGGGCGGTAGTTCCTGGGGTCTGTGGTGGCTCCCCCCCCTTGTGGAGTGGGATAACCGTCACTGTGCACCATTCAGCAGGCACAAAGCCTGAGGTGAGGCTATGATTGAACATGGTACTTAGATGGGGTGCCAGTTCATTCTGTAGTTCATGTAGAACACAGCCTGGGATGTTGTCTGGTCCCATGGATGCTGTGTTCTTGGCTTTGGAGAGTGTGGTTTTTACCTGTGCAGCCATGATTACAGGAACTTTGTATTCTTTTTTCAAATAGATCCTCACCAATAGGTTTTGCAGTATTTCACAGGTTTCCTTTCTCCTTCCTTATTTCCTGTAACCTGAAGAATCTTTGGTTCAAGATTGAAAGTGTTAACTTTATTCTTATTTTCCATGCGTGTCAGTAAAACATTTTGAGTCTAATACCAACATATGCCAGCTCCATTTGAAAAGTCTTAAGGTTGCTTGGCTTACGTCATTGATCAGATGACCAGTTATTTAATATTTAAGTATCTGTTGCTTGGGATGCTTTTGTACCTAACAAAGGGTCTTTCAATGTGAAGACTGTATTACTACTATTTTTAATTAACATTTTAAGCCATGTTATTATCTGTTTTTTTATGTTACTTTTGAATCAGTAAATCAGTTATTTCTTTGGGAGTGCTATATTCTAGTCTGGTTAACTGTTCATCTGCAAAATATCTATAGGAATACAACAGTGGATTAGTTCAAACAATAACGTTTTTTCTTTCCTTTTTACTCCTTTTTACTTTATCCTGGGGAGAACCACATACTCTTCCAGGTTTGTAAACCCTGTCAGGACATTTGTTTTAGAATAGGTAGCCTATATATTTTATTGCCTCTGATATGCTGCAGGCATCTTGTTGACTTTGGGTGGTTGTTCTACACTGAAGAATGCCTCGAGCAAGCAGTAATGAAATTTCACATCAAATAAGCTGCATGTTTACATTACTTATCAACAAACTGTCAGCTCTAGATTTTCATTCCAAGGCTTCTTGAGTACCTGTTTTATTATTTTATTTCTTTTAGAAAACTGGACCCAAGTAATATTAAATTTAAATAGCATTACACAGAGATTTATGGACTGAAAGATTTATTTTTTAATATTAATGACTTTTATTTAACAAGCAAGTCAGTTGCCAGCATCTAAATATCTACAACCTGTATTTTTTAGTCCAAAAGAATAGTAATCAGCATACATTTAATCGTTTCTTAGCTTGCACTTCTTGTGAAGAGGCTTTTATTAATGCAGCCATGCTTTTCTTGACAGACTGAGGCACCAGCCACAATGCATGCAGGCGTACTAACCAGGCTTGTTCTGAAATACTTACTGATATTCCTGGTCTATAATCAGCATTAAACAATGTAGAGACTGGCAGAGCTGTTACATTGGCTACTACTGCCTACAGTAGAAACTAACCTCATAGAAATCATGATGATCAACAGATGGTGTCTACTGCACAGGAAAGTATTTATATCAAGTAGTCCTCAGACTGCGACTGGCTCTCTACAGAAGATGACAGCACTACTCTGTATCTCACAAATTCATTCCAGAGCATTATGAGTCAGAAGCTGCATTGTCATAATTATTGGCATAAACAGTATCTCCCATACAGACAGATACATGCTGTGTAAAGATTTGCACCAGTAGCTCAGCTATTTAGACACATGCAGCATAGCATACAGCTCATACTAATATTTTTGGAGGCATTACAAATTATATCAGGCCATGGTATTATGCCAGACATCTGTGAGTTTCTATCTACATAAATAAGTATGACTATCCTGTATCAGTATTTCATATTAGCATACTGTAATTTGGGTACTGGGAGGTTTAGCACCCCATCTCTAAGTGTCAATAAACATCTGAAGATGGACAGTTGATAAATATTGATCTGTAGTTTATTACCAGATAATATATGAATTCAGTATAACAGCTAAGCATGGCACATGTAGGTTTGGAGTTTTGGGTGCTGCTGTAGTCACAATACTTAGCAGTATATAGACAGATACATAACCAGCCAGAATGACACACATACACTGTTCCCAAAGATGCACAGTGCTGGTTAGCACATTCACTCTTTGTACATCTCTTCATGGATATACACAGATCTCCTTATGGCTAGCATGCAGTTAATAAATTAAAGAGCTGCAGTCTCCACATATAGATTATACAAAGAAAATCATCATGCATTCAAGGGCACATTTGTGTGAAACATTTTTAAAACAGCTTGTTAATTGTACCATTTTTTCAGTTAATGCCTCTGGAGTCAAATGTCTGTTACTTACATCACAGATGCACTCACAGGCATGCATATTGTACTGAGACAGAACATCGGTGTTTCTTTTGGCTGTTTTGCATTTTACTAATTATGATTATTTAGATTTAAGTTACACACTCATTTCAATATAGAACAAGTAAGGATATATGATCACTATATAATCAACAGCATGTTATCTTTATTCTGTACTCGGAAAGGAATCTAGAAATACAGACCAGTGATGATTCTTTTCTTTTTCAACAACCATTCATTATTGTACTGTGTTTTCATTCAAAACTGTCAGCTAAGAAAGAATGTTAGAACAAAATGTACCTACTGTGCCAAAAAACTAGAGTCAGGAACCAGACTGTAATATTGATGAGTAAGGACTATTTTCAGTTATACAAATCAAGTTGGGCCTCCACTGAAAAGGGGTCACTCTGACCCAGTGGACTTCCCCGGTAATCAAACTGGAAATAAATAAATAATAATAAATAATTGCTTTACCTCACATTCCAGATTAAAACATTGTACTTTTTTCATCCAAAATACCTACTGTCAAAATATAACAAATATATCTTCTTCTTTCGGCTGCTCCCGTCAGGGGTCGCCACAGCAGATCAACTGTTTCCATTTCTTTCTGTCCTCTGCATCTTGCTCTGTCACACCAAACATCTGCATGTCCTCTCTCACCACATCCATAAACCTTATCTTAGGCCTTCCTCTTTTCCTGTTACCTGGTAGCTTCATCCTTAGCATCTTTTTCCCAGTATACTCTGCATCCCTCCTTAGCACATGTCCATACCAATGTAATCTTGCCTCTCTGACTTTGTCTCCAAACCTTCCAACCTGGGCTGACCCTCTAATATACCTATTCCTAATCCTGTCCATCCTCATCACACCCAGTGCAAATCTTAACATCTTCAACTCTGCCACGTCAAGCTCTGACTCCTGCCTTTTTGTCAATGCCACTGTCTCCAACCCATATAACATAGCTGGTCTCACTACCCTCTTGTAGAACTTCCCTTTCACTCTTACTGGTACTTGTCTGTCACAAATCACTCCTGACACTCTTCTCCACACACTCCATCCTGTCTGTACTCTCTTCTTCACCTCTCTTCCACACTCACCATTACTCTGAACTGTTGATCCCAGGTATTTAAACTCATCCACCTTCCCCACCTCTACTCCCTGCATCCTCACTATTCCTCTATCCTCCCTCTCATTCACACACATATATTCTGTCTTAGTCCCACTGACCTTCATTCCTCTTCTCTCTAGAGCACATCTCCACCTCTCCAGGGTCTCCTCCTCCTGTTCCCTACTCTCACTACAGATCACAATGTCATCTGCAAACATCATAGTCCACGGGGACTCCTGTCTGATCTTGTCTGTCAACCTGTCCATCACCATTACAAATAAGAAAGGGCTCAGAGCTGAACCTTGATGTAATCCCACCTCCACCTTAAATGCATCCGTCACTCCCACCGCAGACCTCACCGCTGTCGCACTACCCTCGTACATATCCTGTACCACTCTTACATACTTCTCTGACACTCCTGACTTCCTCATAAAATACCACAACTCCTCACTAGGCACCCTGTCATATGCTTTCTCTAAATCGACAAAGACACAATGCAACTCATTCTGACATTCTCTATATATTGATATGTATGTATGTACATGCATGTCCCCATATATATTTATGATTTACCTTCAGTTGGTCAACTAACATGAATGTCAGCATCCTGAAAGTAAACCAGTCTACATCGAAAAAGGAAATGTCAAATTCCTAGTCATGCCCAAAGGTTGCTTCTCAGCATATGCAAATATTATTAAAAAAAAACATTTGACAACATCCCCCCAACCCCCCTGCTAATTATCTATACTAAATCCAAGATAGCAATCCTCCCAAGTAAAAGGAATATTCTACTATCCGGAGATTGTTGATCTCATATACCTGTCAATTATCTGTATAGATGACCAAATGTGGTCAATTAAGCAGATGTCGACAAAACCAGCGAAACCTGTATATATTTTATATATGTGTGTGTACATATATATATATATATATATATATATATATATATATATATATATATATATATAGGATCCCTATCATATGACAGAAACCTCATTCGACTGAAACTCATTTGACTGAGACCATAAGACTAAAATTTCAAAAGACTGAAAAGTCACTTGACTGAAACCCATAATACTCAATTTCAACGTTCTAAATTGTAAACTGGACCATATAAAACCAGACTAGGTGGGGAGCTATGCCCCCCAAACCCCCCAAAGTGAGGGACTGCACTCCCCACACCCACCTAACTATATATACAAACTCCAAGATTGCAGTACAGTGGGGAAAAGGGCATAGTAGTGGCAGCATGTAGACTACTGTAAGGTACGTGAAAGGCATATGCCCTTTTCCCCACTGTAGTGCAATCCTGGGGTTAGTATATATAGTTAGGGGGTGTGTGTGGGCGCAGTTCAGTTTACAATTTAGTATGTTGAAATTGAGTATTATGGGTTTCAATTTTATGGGTTTCAGTCAAATGAGGTCTCTATCACATGATAGGGATCCATATATATATATATATATATATATATATATATATATATATATACATATATAAGTTTCAGTTCTTTTTGTCAGCTGTTTTTTTCAGTCAACCTGTGAATCGGTTTACGCTTTTTGCCAATTCTTGGATTGTCAAATGTTAAGGGATATTTCCCTTGTCCTCATTTTATATATATGTATATATATATATATATATATATATATATATATACATATATATATATATATATATATATATATATATATATATATATATATATATATATATATATATATATATATATATATATAGAGATAGATAGAGAGAGAGAGATAGAGATATATCTTTAGTGGGACCAGATAACATCCCAGGTTGCTTATTATGCAATCTAAACCAGGACCTAATGGACCCACTTGGCATTCTCTTTAACCATAGCCTATGAACTGCCTTTGTTCCAGCAGAGTAGAGAACATGAACAGTAAGACCATTGCACAAAGGGTCAAAGCATCAACCAACTGACCCTGGGAATTATAGACCCATATGTCTAACCAGCCTCATCTGCAAGGCGATGGAAAGAATCATCATGGACCTTATCAACAAAGACATAGGCGACCTTCAACCTCTAGAACCAACCCAGTTTGTCTTTGCTAAGGATAGATCATGCTTATTAAACCTAGTAGACTTCTTTGAGAAGGTCACCAAAGCCCTGCATGAATGTAAGGCGGTGCATAATGCCTATATTGACCTAGCCAAGGCTTTTGACACAATTCCCCACTCAGGTATCATTGAGAAACTCTCCCAACTGGGGATTAACTCTTACATTAATAGATGGGTAGCCAATTGGCTCACAGACAAAACACATACTGTTAAAGTTGGGGACTCCACCTCTACCAGTAGATCCGTCATCAGTGGCGTACCACAAAGATCTGTACCGGGCCCTTTACTGTTTGGAATTTAGTTCACAGAAGTCCAGGCTGAAGTAGACAGCCTTTGGCTTACCAAGTACGCTGATGATTGCAAATTGAGTGCAATGATGTTAATATATTACAGGAGGGGCTAACACAGACAAATGAGAGGTTCCAAAGCCACAGTCTAAAACTAAACACAAAAAAGTGCTTTATTATCACTTTGGCAAAGCAGAATTCCCAGCTAATTACAATATGGGCATCACACCCCTAAGTTCAAACCCAGTGATGTGAGATCTGGGAACACGGGTAGATAGCAATCTGAACTTCTACCACCAAGTTTCTACAGTGGTAAGGAAAGCTTTTCTATGCTGTGCATCTCATAAGTAAGGGTGTCTCATCCAGGTCTAAGGAGGTTAGAACTCCACTGCACTTGACCCTCATCAGACCATTAATACAGAACAATGTTTTCATCTGCACGTACCTCACCAGACACCTGCAGCAGCTGGAAAGACCAAAAAGGCTTCTCATCAAGAAAATACAGGGCCTCCAAACCATGACTTACATGGCTAGACTGAAAGACCTGTCACTGTACTCTGTATCATATAGGCTACTGACAGGAGACTTGTGCCTGGCTTACAGGGCAATCTTTGACCCTACACTGATGGAAATGCTGGACATCTGCAAGTCAAATGACACAAGAGTCACTCCCCTCTAGGGATCTTATCCTAGCCTGTGACATTAACAGAAAATGCTGGAGAGACAGATATATCTCTCCCAGGGATTGCCGCTACTGTGGAATAAACTTCCAATACACGTGAAGCAGAGCTCCTCACTGATTGTATGCAAGCTCAACATGCACAAATGGATGGGAGACTGGTAGACTGCAAATTCTCCATGAGGGTGGCACCTATGTCCCTCATGGACAGGGGTAGTCAGTGTTGATCACAGACTCACTCTATGAATTACATCCATTTAACCAAGGATAATGGAGACAACTTGGAATTAACAAGATTAGGCTTGTAAGGGCTCTAGGGCTGCTAGCCTAGTAACCTCCTATGAACCTCTTAAGCTAGTGAGTACGAGTGAAAAACAAGGAAAGGAACGAAAGTGCATTTTTTAATGTGTGTTCACTCGAAAATGTGGTCGATGTTTTGCCATTTGGCAGTAGCGTATTTTGACTGCTACCTATGTATACATATATATGTATGTATGTGTATATATAATATGTGTATTTCATATTATGTAAGCAACATAAAACTGACAGTCAAATGATTGACAGTCACTGTAAAATAGCTAAACACAAAATATCAATACAATCAACTTATATGGGAAAGGATTTATGCCCTTTCCCCTACATTGTCTGACCTTGGAGTTGGTATATTTAATTAGCAGGGGGGTGTGGGGGTGCAACCCCCACATATTGGGTGCAAGGAGGCTTCTCCCTGCAAAAAAATTGAAAAATGTGATAAAATCTAACCATTTTACTGACATTGGGTTACACTGTTCTTCATTGAAAATCAAATGTTTGAAAGAATTTGACGGAAAAGCAATTTGACAGAATCACAGATGATAGAAGAGTGTAGAAGTGTAGGTAGTATATGAGGGTTCCATTTCTGAGAACATGATTTGCTAAGGAAGATTCTAGAAGAGTATCTGTGGATTGGCAGTGCCCCCTGTCATATCATAATCCCCAAACTTACAGATGTTTGTGTTTGTGCACCAGCACTGATTCACTGTGTATGGTGTTTTTTTTTTCTTTTGTGTAGCAGTGGAGATATTGTATAAAACTAAGGGGGGGGGACTGCAAAAACATTATTTTCTGCTGTATTTTCTTTTGTTAAATAATTTCAGTGATTTGTGATTCAGTGAAATGGGTTTCAGTCATGTGGGTTTTCAGTCAAATGGGTTTTCAGTCAATTGCTTTCCAGTCCCCTGGGTTTTCAGTCATTTGCTTTTCAGTGAAATTCTTTCAAACATTTGATTTTCAGTCAAGTGCAGTTCAATCAAATGATAGTACACCATTAAACCATATAGGAAAACCACTGAAAAATCTGAGAATACCAAATCGCATTTTGTCATACCTTAGATGTCCACGGACAACTCTGGTACTTCCTCAACAGAACTAAATCTTTAAGATATTTGATCAGTTAAGGGGTTAAAGTAAACTTGGATGCTACTTTACTCATTAAAGACAAATTAGTTCTTAAAGAAGCCCTGTCTCTGTGAAAACGTGAAAGGGTTGACAGACCATAAGAGACTGCAACTCAGGATCCCCTTCTTGCAGAGGTGAGAACAATCAGTAAAACAGTTTCCCATGTTAAGAACCTCAAGTCAGCCAGATTAGCTGGTTCAAATGGTGCAAGTGTTAGCTTTTCTATCACAAAATTAAAATTTCAAGGAGAGGGACTAACCACTTTCTTGGAGGCCTCTTATGCAAAACCCTTTTCAAAATCATTTTACATAAGAATTCATTGAAAGAAGAGGATTTATGGGTAGACATGTTGAAATAGCCAAAATGCTGAAATGTTGAAGTTGCTGAGAAGTATGAAAGGCCATAGGATAATAACTCATGCAAAATCTTTTCCATTTGCTAATATGTGATTACCTAGTGGCAGGTGTTCTTGCCTTCATTAGCACCTGCTGCATATCCTCAGATAACAGGTGCCTAAAATGAATTAAGACCCTGTCATCTAAGCAGTCAATTGAAGTTCATTGGGGTCAGGGTGTATCAAACACACTTGACCTTGTGTGAGTAGATCCATTCTGTGAGGAAATGTGTGGTAATTGTTCCTGGCCATTTTCCAAAAGAAGGAAAAACAATTGTTGAATGGAACAGAAAGGAGTCACCACAATGATTTTGGAAGATTCATTCTAATTATTCTAAAGTACCATGTATATCAATGGAAAGAGTAAAAAAGCATATAGGAACACGACTGTCCATGGAAAGGAAAAGCCATCTGTTTTTCAGGCCTTCTTGTATGGAATCATGGAGGAAATCTTGCCAGATAACTATTCAGATTGAAGGCAAATAGATCTGCATAAGGAATTCTGCACAGATAGATAATATCTAGGAAGATTCCCTGATTTAGATTAGCTCTGTGCGACTCTAGCCTTGTCCTGCTCAGCTTGTCTACCCCACAGTATTGCTCTGTCAGAAGGTAGGATGCCTGTGGCATGAGATCATGCTGTGGATCTATATCCCAAGCTAACATGGCTAGTTTGCAAAGGGGGTACAGTCTGGTTCTCCCTTGCTTGTTGATGTACCGCATGACTGTTGCATCATCTTTTACAACTTGAAGAGGTCTGAGGACCAAACATTATTCACAGAGATCAGTGTCTTGATCAGGGCAAACATCTCTTTTATATTTATGTGCCTGTGTCTGTCCTTGGTGTTCCACACATCTCACATGTTTATTCCTCTTAAAACTGCTCCATAATCAAAGTCTGAGGTGTGTATGGTGACAAACTGCTTTGGAGTAGCGAGGGAGGGAGAAGGGGAATCCTGAATTTAAGGATGTTTGCTGTGTCCACCATGTGTTTTATCTTTTGACAAACCCCAGCACTGAGATTTGAAAAGAGAAAGGATATTGGTGCTGGGACCAAAGAGACTTCAGATACTATTGTATATTTCTCATATGGAGTCTTGCCATGGGGTATCAGAAGAACCATAGATGTAATGAAACACAGATTCCTGGAGTATTCCATTTCAGTGGCCAAAGTCTGAGTGGAAAACCTTAGGAACAGATGTAGATATACATCTATTTTTTTCCTGTAGAAGAAATGCTCTTTGAACTGAGGTACCTAGCTAATGCCCCAGAAACACAATTTTGTGAGATGGAGCTAAAAAAAATCCCAGCTTGTGTAAGAGGTCTCTCAACCAAGTGACAAATTCCTAACACTTTGAAAAGACTCTACAATATATAAGCAAGTTGTCTAAATGTGGGAAAATGTGCATACCCAGCAGAAAGCAATGAGCTAAAACTGGAGTCAGACATTTTGTGAATACTCTTGGTGCAGTGGATGGTCCAAAGTGTAAGGCAGAGAACTGATAATCTGATCCAGACACACAAAACCTCAAGAAACTCCTGAGGTCTGGATGAATAGGGTTGTGATAAAAATTGTCATTTTAATCTAGTGTTGTCAGGAAACTTGAATGAGGATGAACAGGTAATCATTTTGATCTTGGGCACTTTTACACACAGGTTTAGGAAAGAAAGATCCAGAAATGGTCTCTAAGCCTCTTCTTTCTTTGGCATTAAAACATCCTTGAATAAAAACATTTCCCCACCTGGGAAGGAAGAGATTTTTCTACCACACCCTGGTACAACATGTATTGAAGGGGGGAAATAAAATAATCTGGTCTGGTGGATGAGGAATTACACATGAATAGGAGAGATTTCCTCCCACAACCATCTATAATATTGATGAATGATCTTCACAACCCATTTATCTGAAAGTATGTGTTATCAAAGAGAAAGGTGGAGATTCAGATTTTCTGGAAGGGAAAAGAGACTGCCAGAGTGGGGGGCTGGGGGGGGGGCAAGGTCCCTTAATTAGTCATTCTGGCTTGATGGACTGTCTTTGTTTCTTTTGGGGGGTACTATATTTGTTTTGGAACCCCCTTGCCATTTCTTCTTAAACATCTGTTTACCAGCATTTTCTTATTTTCTTGAAACTGTTTATTTTGTTTTCTTACTAAAACTGAATGAAGAATTAGAGAATCTCTTAGAAAATTTGCAAAGGAGGGCTTTAGATTTTTACATTCCTGTCATCACACGTGAGAGTCATATACACACAGTAAACAGTGAAAAATGACCTGTAAAATAGAAGAAACAAAGTTATTTAAAGCAGATGTTTCCTAACAAGACGAAATCACAGAATGATAAAATATTACTCATACTTTCACAATTAGAATAGATTTTAACGTATGAGCCTAACAATTCAAAATTCTTAAATTCAAAGTTGCAAAAGCATAAACTTTTTTCTCAGACATATTAATAATGTTCTCATCCTTGTCAGAATGATTAGGATTGGAATTAACCAAATGTTTAGCAGCATTAGGATTAATTAACGCTATAGCTGCTGAGTCAGGTTTGGGAAGAGTGTATAAAAACTTAAAAGACTGAGGAACTTTATATGTTCTGTCAGCCATTTTAGGGGCAGCAGACTATCAAGAAAATTGCAGACAGTGACAGCCACATCCCTTCAGAGCTGACAGAAGTTTGAGAATGGTTGAATGTTCAGGAAATTCATTCTGTCACAGTTCATAGTGTTTCCTGATGGACTGAGGCACCTGTGTTCTCACTTTGAAAACACTGCCACATTCTGGAAATAGTCTAAGCAAAGAGAAACCTCCAACAGGGAGAATCAGAAAATGAGTTCTCCTCTGAGAATGAATCAGAAAACTGTGGAGAAAACCTTGTATCTGTCCCTTCATCTTCCTATCCAGATTCAGAATCTTGAATTTCTACAGGAAAAGATGTTGCTTTATTTTACCAGAAATTACCTTATAGTAATGCCTTTCAGCTTTTCCTGGTTAGGGGTCGCCACAGCGGAACTCCAGTCCGCTAATGATTGGCAGTGGATTTTGTTTACGGTGCCGATTTGCCAGCCCAATGCCCAACCTTCAAAAAAAGCACACACATTCATGCACACACCTACCTACATGTCTTTAACATCACTCAACCGCGGGGAAGACATGCAGACTCTACACAGAAGGCGCTCCAGCTGAGAATTGAACAGGAGAACCTCTTGCTGTGAGGTGGCAGTGCTAACCGCTGCACCACCGCTGTGTAAGAAGGATCAATAGCCTGAATTAAACCCTAAGCCAGACCTTGTAAATTATTCCTGATTAAGACATGTAAGGAGGAGAACATTTCTGTTTTTTTTTTCTTTTTGGATAGAAACAAATGGGACCAGAAGTGTTATTAATGGCAGCAAGAGCTTCCCCAGGGTTTGGCACAAAATTCTGCCTAAATAGGGAAGAATTCCTTGTTCCCTCTCCCAGGAATGACGAGTGACTCTTCCCTGCCCTATGAGGGGACTCTAACAGCCACAGAGAATTTAGCTAATCCCTGGTCCACAGTGGCTGTAGTGCTACAGCAGAGGGATTTGGGAAAAAAATAGTGGTTTAAGGTACAAGAGATGGCCACAACAGAGTCACCCACCTGTGGCTGAGGCAAATTTCTAGACTGATGTGGTGGCAAAGGCTGTTTGCTCAACTTCTTCTTTTAGTGGCTGGAAGAAGGATCAACCATGGGGCTGGTAGTTTGTTTCGTGGTCAAGCTAAAAATTATGCCTCTTTCTTGGCGAAAACAAGCAGCAAAGGTCGGTAAAAATTTAAATATTTAAAGTCAATTTTTTTCATAGCAGACCTTATAAAAAGCAATTCAAAACACTTTGACAGACTTAAAAAATAAAATCAGTTTCTCAAAAAAAAATGCCTTTCAATTACTTTAAACAACTTTTAAACTGGCAGGAAAAAGAGCTTTCCCATTTAGAAGTACAGCTAAGTCTTGTGATAGTCCGTTAAAACACATAGTCCTGGCTTAGAAATCACTTTCCTAAACAGGAAAGTACAATAAAACAACATTTTTTATAATGTGGAAGTTTTTTTCCCAAAGATAACGTATTTGCCTGGGAAAGGAATAGCACAAGCTGACCATCGATTCTCAAAAACCCACAGAGGAGTCTCTCTTCAACATCAGGACAGTTCTGAAGGTCTTGGTTCCCGAACCTGTCTTTTTAGTCATGCTCAAGCTGCCTAATGGTTTTGATGTGTGGAATGTGCCCTGAAGCTTTGGAAGCTGTCCGGCTATTATATCCTTGGGAGGATATAATCCATACAGCTAAGGCTGCTGCAACATGTTCAATATTATGAACAACTGCTATAATATAAGTAGACAAAATCAAGGAAGCAGTTTTGCATTACAGTTGGTCACTGCAGGAGATAAACAGGGATTTGTGACTCACATGCTTCAAGTTTAAGTCTTGGAGCAAGAGTTTTTCATTGTTAACAATTTGAGCTATGATCATTTTTTGATAATAATTGGTGCCTTGATGTTTAGCAAAGTGGATTATCTTGCATTTATAAATATATTACTTATGCATGTAACTAAAAAAGAAGTGAAAACAGTAGCAATATGAATATATGAAAAACATTCCAACTTCATACTTTCACTTCATTTTTATTTTATTTATTTCAAGATGGTTATGGGTGGTAAAGGAGTATGTGTGTGTGTGTGTGTGTGTGTGTGTGTGTGTGTGTGTGTGTGTATGCATATAGTTAACTTTGCTGAATGAACAAAATGTTGATGTAACCAACATGCATATGTTAATTTCACCATGCGTATGCATATGCTCTGAGATTACTTCTCAGATCATGCAAATATTAAAACATTGTTTCTGTTGTGGGTTAAGCCCCCCCCCCCACACACACACACACACACACTCTGCTAATTATTTATTCCAACTCCAAGATCACACAATCACAGGAGAAAGGATTTTTTTCCCAGCCTTAGGATTTTTCAACATGGCAGAAGTATATTTGGATTTAACATTACAGACAGTTAAGGGAAATACTTTTTTGGAGAATTAAAACTGCCATTCAAATTGTGCAGCAATTTCTATTACAATTATTTCTACATTATAGACAATGCAGTGAGCTTCTGCAAACATTGCAGTATAGAATCTGTCCACTTATTTCACTAATACCTTTAAATGAAAATACCAGAAGGAAATGAGCTATTTTACTTACTATAGGTGGATTTAGAGAAAAATGCATAATGCAGAACTGAAATAATTTCTGCCTCACAGATGTACAGAGATCATAACTGTTGTTTGAGGTACTGAATAATTAGAGCAGTTAACTTAAAGCCCCTAGTTTTAGACTGAGAAATGTGACAGCTGTGTGTATGGTGTAATAACAAATGTGAGAGATATCTGGCTGATTTGACCCAGAATTTTATTCATATTATCTGGTGCCATGAAAAGTGTTGTTGATTTAATGGTTTCTCGAGTGGGAGTCTGGGATTTCTAATTCCTCTTAACAACATTAAATTTAATGTTGCTATCTGTGTAAGGGAGATAGTGAAGAGACATAAAACTAGCCTTTGCAAAACCTGTTTACTGATGTGGACAGAGTTATACAGTTGGGCTGCAAGGGACAGATATAGATATTATTCTGTATGGCTGACTACAACACTGAACTACAATATCCCACCTTTTAGACAAAAATTCTACCTTTCATATTTTGCAGTGTGTCATAACTATTTCCTTAACAAAATAAAATTATGGAGTTTAATATTTTGCGATTAAATTATCCATCAAAAACGAACAGGACTACAAAAACACACTGAGCTGAGTGCAGGAGGGGCATTGACAACAATTCTGATCTGAGATATATAACAAAAAGTATCCTTTTTTTGGCTTATATTTACTGGTTATTGCTTCTAGCAATTTATATATAGCACTTTTTTGCCTGCTCCATACTTTTTACTGTATTTTGCTGCTATTAACTAATCTGCATGGTTAAAGTAAAATTGTCTGCCTTACAGGTCCTGATAAATACGTTTTTTACTGTCACACTGTTTGTAGAGCTTTTTAGCAAGTTTCACTGTGTGAAAGGTATAGATGGGAAATTTTCTGTACTTGTTAAGCACCTATTTGTTTGTTCTGATTCCCTGCCAAGGAGTGTATCATATAACTGATTTGTTTGCAGTTAAAAGCACTCGCTTGACTCTCCTGGCTCTTTTAACTGTTTAAAATTTTCATTTTGTGTCTCACTGCTGTTCTTCTGCTGTGATAAACATTTCTGTAGTGTTTACTGTCTAAAAGACTGTAGGCTAGTAGGTTTAGTATTGTCCCAGTTCAGATTTGCTGTCTCTGGGACTGTAAGTTTTTGCAGTGGTTGTTCTGAGCACATGACCAGGCAATCTTGAATTAGCAGAAGCCTTTATTTACCTTTGTGGCAGGATTGTGTTGATTGGCTGCTGACTAGTGGGGGTTGGATGGTCTAGGGCTTGGAGTAAGCACTCATTGGTTCTTTTGAGCTTTTTTTTAAAGTTGTTTAAGGTTGTATCTTTTGGTATTTAAGCCCTAACTTTGAGAGGATTTCTGTCTATACACACTGAGCTGAGTGGAGGAGGGGCATTGACTACAACTCTGATCAGAGCTATAAAACAATAAGTATCCTTTTTTTGGCTTATTTTTATTGGTTATTGCTTCTAGAAATTTATATATAGCACTTTTTATTGCCTGCTGCATATTTTTTACTGTATTGTATTGCTATTAACTAATCTGCATGGTTAAATTAAAATTGTCTGCCTTACAGGGCCTGATAAATAATTTTTTTACTGTCACACTGTTTGTAAAGCTTTTTAGCTAGTTTCACTGTGTGAAAGGTATTAACGGGAAATATTCTGTACTTCTTAAGCATCTATTTGGATGTTATGGTTTCCTGCCAAGGACTGTATCATATAACTGATTTGTATACATTTAAAAGCATTCTGTATAATCTCCTGGCTCTTTTATCTGTTTAAAACTTTCATTTTGTGGCTCATTGCTGTTCTTTTGCTGTGATAAACATTTCTGTAGTGTTTACTGTCTAAACGAGTGTAGGCCAGTAGCTTTAGTATTGTTCCCCACCCTGTGTCCCTGTTGGTGTCTTGCTGTTATACTTGGTGGCTTTGCAGTTGCCCGTCCCAAATGTACATTTGATATGGGATACTCCTCCCAGTCTAGTGTCATTAGCTCATTCTACCTAATACAGAAAGAACATTTGAGAAGGTCAACCCACTTAGTTTCCTAACCTTGAGTTATCTTCTGCTTCTCCTCTCTCCCGTTCCTTTGTATATATAAAAAAAACTTTGCTAGAATCTCCCTGTGTTCTGCTTAACTGTAACAAAAAATTACAGTTGTTTCCTTCCTTTCCTGTAACTAGTCTAGTCCAGATACAGATTTGCTATATCCAGGACTGTTTGTAAGCTTCTGAGCCCCCTCCCCCCAAGCCTGTCTGTGTTGGAGGGAAGCCTGCTAGCTTATCAGTGGGAGTGGCAAGTACTAGGTAACCTATCTACCACATAAAGAGTGGTTCTGGCCCAGAAGCAAAGTTTGTCATTAGCATTTAATCTGCATGGTTAAATTAAAATTGTCTGCCTTACAGGGCCTGATAAATAATTTTTTTACTGTCACACTGTTTGTAAAGCTTTTTAGCTAGTTTCACTGTGTGAAAGGTATTAACGGGAAATATTCTGTACTTCTTAAGCATCTATTTGGATGTTCTGGTTTCCTGCCAAGGACTGTATCATATAACTGATTTTTATACATTTAAAAGCATTCTGTATAATCTCCTGGCTCTTTTATCTGTTTAAAACTTTCATTTTGTGGCTCATTGCTGTTCTTCTGCTGTGATAAACATTTCTGTAGTGTTTACTGTCTAAACAAGTGTAGGCCAGTAGCTTTAGTATTGTTCCCCACCCTCTGTCCCTGTTGGTGTCTTGCTGTTATACTTGGTGGCTTTGCAGTTGCCCGTCCCAAATGTACATTTGATATGGGATACTCCTCCCAGTCTAGTGTCATTAGCTCATTCTACCTAATACAGAAAGAACATTTGAGAAGGTCAACCCACTTAGTTTCCTAACCTTGAGTTATCTTCTGCTTTTCCTCTCTCCCGTTCCTTTGTATATATAAAAAAAACTTTGCTAGAATCTCCCTGTGTTCTGCTTAACTGTAACAAAAAAATTACAGTTGTTTCCTTCCTTTCCTGTAACTAGTCTAGTCCAGATACAGATTTGCTATATCCAGGACTGTTTGTAAGCTTCTGAGCCCCCCCCCCCCAAGCCTGTCTGTGTTGGAGGGAAGCCTGCTAGCTTATCAGTGGGAGTGGCAAGTACTAGGTAACCTATCTACCACATAAAGAGTGGTTCTGGCCCAGAAGCAAAGTTCGTCATTAGCACTCTTCAAGAAAAATCTTGATGAGTGGATGGGAAAAAGGAAATACAACCTGGGGATCACTTATGTGGCTCTGCTTGACAGGGGCACAAAAAAATAACTTTCTTGGGTGGCGTAAGCCAGGGAACCTTGTTGGCTAGGCTTACTTAGGCCCTTGGGCCGATGGCCTAGTGCCTACCTATGAACTTATGAACCTATGAATTATTAATTACAAAAAAAGCATTGATCTGAACAATCCACATGTTTTATAAGAACCAGGTTCAAACCCATAGTTAATTATCCTTTACTGAAGCAAAAGGGAAAAACATAGTCCAAGGTCAAGAAAATCTCATTAAAGGAATATTTGAATATTATTTTTCATAAAAAATAATGTCATCAAAAAAAACAGATAATGTATTTCACTATTAAACTGTTAAAAATAAGACAAGTTTTTTGATAAAGAGAACTGATATATTATAAGCCTTTGTTCAATAAAGTCATAATTCTCAGATGACCATATCAATGAAGTGCTAACAGCAGAGTTGTATCCTAATCAAATGGGGACCCTAGACAGGGTAATGGATCAGGGCCCCCATACACACACACCCAAAGCAGCCACCCTAGCCTAACCCCCACATTTCTCCCCAGTTACAATAAACGCTGTTCAAAGCTATCAGTGTGCATAGAATTTTCTTCCTTTACTTCTACAATGATAACAGATATTTGGATTTAATTTAAAACTTTTATTTTAAATTTTATTGCACAAACAATGATGGAGATTTGCTAAACAAAACAATACAGTATCACCATGAAAGACAGTATGAACAATAAACTTCTCTGCCCTTGAAACTCACATTCATTGAAACAGCATTGAAACCCACATTTAAAGAAAATGCATCTGGCCAGCTGTGGATGAAGTTTACCTCTGGGTTGTTTTCAAACCATAGGCCCTTGTAGATGTTTTAGGACCAAGCATACATGCATGTGTCTTTGATTCACCTTTCTGATTGTATGAAATAATATTCTTTCCATATTTTCTTTCTAGCACTACTTGCTAGAGTGTGTTTTAAATTTATACTGTTGAATATTTGTACAGTAAGCAATGAAAGAAAATGTATGACTCAATAATGACAAAACTGCCCATTTTTTTTTCAGAACATTTCAACCATAAAAGGTCACTCAAACTTCTGTTATTACAATCTACCAATATCAGTTGATATGCACAATCTCTGTAGAAGTAAACGTCACCTGAAAAATTCCACAAGAGGCTGCTGTTGGCAAACAACTTTATATTTCAGTGCTTCATCTACAAATTCAGTGCCTGCTGCCCTTGAAGAAAAAAATGTCTATGTTACATTAAAAAAGAAAAAAAATGGTAAGCTGCTAATATTGCAATCAGGTGTGAATGGCAAACTGACAACAGGTTCATAGTTACTTGGTAACTTATCCAAAGGAGCGGACGATTAGAACTACAGCATCTCCACCCCCCATAAAGTACAACACAATATCAGCAATACATCTGTATGGTGTGGGAGAAGAACCCACAGGCTTCTGCATTTAAAAGCAAGTATGCTACCTGTCATGCTACTAACACTGCTTTCAAATTATGTAGCACAAATGGTGATGACAACTTGCTAAACAAAACAGCTGCACACTTAAAACAGACTTAGCATGAGTAGGAGTAAACTTTTCCCTTGAAACTCACAATTCCTTGAAAATGTACCAAATCTCGTATTTGAGTAGTTTGGTAGTTGGTACTGAGAATTTAGGCCCTTGCCTTCTGTAACCAAGGTGCAGGGATTGAGCCTGAGGAAATGAATTAATCTGCCATACCTACCCAGGGTATCTTACACACACACATAAAGTTGCCATCCCTAGTCAGGGCATTTACACACGTACACACACACACACACACACACACACACACACACACATCTTACTGATGGAATTAGCAGTAACATCTTGTGTGTTTACATTTTGCAAAGCAAGCAAAACATGTGTAGGTTGATGAAAGTAGCGAAGTAAATCTACATTGCACAGGGAGTTATCAAGGAAGAATACCTTTAAGAAGACATCTATTTTTAATTAAAAAGTAAATGTTGTGGCACCTGTATCACTCTTCGATAAATGCACCACTCAAGTCAAACTATCCCTGATACTATCATCAGAGTGGGTCATGAGTAGGGTAGGGAATAAACAAACCAGGACTTGGTGAATTAGGCTTCACAGAATTGAAGACAGTAACTCTGATATGAATGCTTGGCTTCCACAAGTTCGTTATCCCTGTCAAATTTTCTAAAATCTCATGATTAAAGCCCAAACAGAAGAAGGATTATGAAGCCCCACATTCACTGTCAGTATTCCTATTGAAAAGTAAGATGGAATGAACTTTTGTCCTTGTACTTCATGGGAGATGTCTGTCTTCCCTGAGCTTCCCAGTAACCTGGGTGTGACCTGCTCTGGTGACGGTGTTAGTTGGGGAGATTGACTCTGGCATTATACCTTCTAAAGGTGATTAGACAATTGGTGGAATGATGTTTTTAGTCAAGTTCAGATTTTTGCTACATATTTTGTCAACAGTTGGTTAGTTCACAGGTTCTTAGATTCATAAATTAGTACTAGGCTAACTGCCCTTGCGGGCCATTTTAAGCCTAGCCAATTATCCAATGTGAGAAAAAAAAAACTGCACCTGTGTCTGTAGGTAAAAACCTTAAACCAATATGCCAACCTCCCAACCCTCATAGTAATTTCATAGTTGACTTATAGAGTGTGTGTGTGTGTGTGTGGGGGGGGGGTACCCCCATGTAAAACATAGTTCTAAAAATATTTACTTCTTGCACAAATTATGCATTTGGTTTCATTTTATTGATTGCAAATGTAAACTATGCTGTTTATATTTGTGATCATTGCAGTTTGAAGGTTTGTACCATAATGAAATGCAGCAGTTGATTAAGTAAATTGACATATTGTGTGTCAAATAAAGTATTTGTTAATGCCTGGTAATATAATCCTGTCAAACAGTAATGCTGATGTCTTTACGTAAGCCCTGTAAGAACACAAACTACCTATAGAACGTCAACATTAATTGCTTTAGGCAGTGGTATAGGAAGGCAGCTGCACCAAGGATAAAATGTCTGGGAAGGCCACACAAGTGTTCCTAAATGTTATCAAAATGCTGGTACTGAAAGGTAGTTCTCAAACAGAAAAGTTGTAGTGGCAGTAAAAACACAAGACTTTTTTTTTTTTTTTTTTTTTTTGCTTTTCCTGGATGAGGCTGTTTGGGGGTTTTAGGGACCAGCACTGGGTGCTCAATGAGCAAGCTGAGGCTTTGGGTTTAAGTATGTCTCTACTTTGCACACATGCAGTTTAACATGCTGAAAAATTATTAGGACACTCAGTGAGAAAGTAAATAATTTGACTTGTGCAACACTTGTGCAACACTGAAGTTATTGTTATGGACTCTTGCCACAGCACTAGCTTGAAAAGGCAGAGCAATGTATATGTACAGGCATTAATATACAAGATGTTATACCTATATCTATCTATATCTATAACTATTACTTAAAAAGTCAATCATATGTCATAGATCCATATATATATATATATATATATATATATATATATATATATATATATATAATTATAAAATGGTTTACTATCAAAAAGTTGAAAAAAACTACTTACTTGATCAAACTGACATTCCAAATTTGTCAATGTTACTTGAATGGAATGTTGAAAATCATCATCTTGACTTCAGCATTCGACCAAATTCAGAATGTCAGGAGGTGACATCAAACTATCACGCATTTGTGCTGAAGCTGCTGTATGAATTGTACGTCTACAGCATAAGTGTTTACAGTTTTGCACCCCCCCCCCCCACAAATTATATATATTCCAACTCTGCGATCTCACTACAGTGAGAAAAAGAGTAAATTACCCAATCCCCACTGCAGTGGGATCTGTTATCAGAATGTCTAATTCACATGCTAATGTGCATTCAAACATTTTCAGAACAGCATTACCAAAACTGGAAAAGATGCATTCCAGTTCATGTAAGTGCTGTTCCACATTTTGATAGTAAACCATATAAAATATAAAATATATGTATGTACTTAAATATATATATATATATATATATATATATATATATATATATATATATATATATATATATATTGGGTCTCCTTCAAAACATGTAAAACCCATAACATCTAATTTCATAACATTGAGACCAGAATATCTAAAACCCAAAACATCTAAAACCCATAACATTGAATTTCATAACATCTAACAGTAAAAATCACATGAAAGTAACATCCCCTCCCCATATAACAACATATAATGACACCAAACTACCAAACACACTTTTTACTATGTTTCTGCAGGGGGGGATTAATACAGTGGGGTTAGCAAATTAACTTTTTACCACTGTAGAGCGATCTTGGAGTTGCTATATTTAATTTATGGGGGGGGGGAGCCCCCCACATGGGTGTGCAGGGGGACTTGCTCCCCTGCAGAAACGTAGTAAAAAGTGTGTTTGGTAGTTTGGTAGTTTGTTGTCATTATATGTGGAGGGGATGTTATTTTCTTGTGACTTACAGTGTTAGATATGAAATTTGATGTTATGGGTTTTAGATGTTCTGGTCTCAATGTTATGAAATTAGATGTTATGGGTTTTAGATGTTCCAATGTAGTCGAGCAGGGCCACAGAAGTGATTCCCGGGGTGTATTTCCTATTTCTCATCCACTTATCAAGATTTTTCTTCAACAGTGCTAATTAGGAACTTTGCTTGACATAGATGGGTAGCTTGTTCCAGAGTATGGGAAGTCTCTGGGACAGGAATCTATCCCTCCAGCATGTCCTGCTTATTGTGGTGACAAGGTTTAGATCCCTAGAGCATGTAGCTCGGAGGGATTGGGATTTCTTTAGGTGCATGTTCAACAGCTCTGGGTTTGACATAGCTTTATATGTTAGGCAGAGATCACCTTGGAGTTGGTGATATGCTATGGAGTAAAGCTGGAGTTTTTTGAGACGGTCAGTGTAGGGCATCTGTTTGAGGCCAGTAATCCTCTTTGTGAGGTAGTTCTGTGACCTTTCTAGCTGTTGTAGATGTCTTGTGAGGTACATTCCAAAAGGGGAACTCTATAATGGGTCTAAAGAGTGTCGAGTAGAGGGGAACAATGACCTTTTTTTTTCTAGATGAGAACTCTTTTGTGATGAGGTGTGCCACGTAGAAGGATTTCCTGACTACTGTGGTGATGTGATTATCAAAGGAGAGACTACTGTCCACCTGGGTCCCTAGGTCTCTTATTACAAATTCAGCGTTAAGTAGACTGCTGTCATGTGATAGTTCATGGGTAGAGTTTTTACCAAAGTGGATGACAATGCACTTTTTGGCATTGAGCTTGAGGCCATGGCTCTGACACCAGGCATCTGTCTCAGTGAGGCTCTTCTATAGGATGTCCACATCATTTGGGGACTCAAGTATGGCTCCTAGTTTGCAGTCATCTGCGAACTTCATTAGCCAAAGGCCTTCTGTGTTAGCCTGTATTTCAGAGAAGTAGATAACAAACAGGAGAGGTCCAAAGACTGATCCCTGTGGTACTTGAGCTCAGATTTGGAGTCTGCAACTTTTAAAGTGTGGGTTCTGTCAGTGAGACAATTGGCAACCCATCTTGTGACATAGGGATTTATACCTAGTTTAGTGAGTTTAGCTATAATTCCAGAATGGCGATGGTGTTGAAAGCCTTGGTGAGGTCAAGATAGGCTGTGTGAACCACCTTACCCTCATCTACAGCTTTGGTGACTGCCTCAAAGAAGTCGATCAGGTTCAGGAGACATGATCTCCCTTTCACAAACCAGAACTGGGTGGGGTCCAGAGTTTGGAGGTTACCAATTTTTTTGTTTATGAGTTCCATGATGATACATTCCATGGCCTTACAGACCAGGCTCGTCAGGCTAATAGGGCGATAGTTCCTGGGATCAGTGGTGGCTCCCCCTTTGTAAAGTGGGATAATTGTTGCTGTGCGCCATTCAGTGGGCACAAAGCCTGATGTGAGACTATGATTGAACATGGTGTTTAGGTGGGGAGCCAGTTCGTTCTGAAGTTCATGTAAAACACAGCCTGGGATGTTGTCCAGTCTCATGGATTCAATGCTTTTGGCTTTAGAGAGTGCAGCTTTTACCTGTGTAGTTGTGATTACAGGGACTCTCCATTCTTCCTGTATAGTTATGGGCCCTTTAGGGGGTGAGAGGGGGTGTAAAGTTAGCACTGAACCTATCTGCCAGGAAGTTGGCAATATCAGTTGGTTCTGTAATTTTCATGCCGTTGTTTTGTAACTCAGAGCAGATCTGGGTGTTGCCATTGAGATTCTTGACATAGCTATAGAATGCTTTGTGGTTGTCTCTAGAATCAGTGGCGATTTTGTTTTCATAGCTAGCTTTGGAGGATCTTATAAGGGATCTCAGCTTCTTATTGAGGCTGACCAGAACTCCTACACTCATGGGATTTTACACTCTTTTGCAACAGTTTTTTCCTTCTGTTGTAGAGTTTGTTTATGGCAGGGGACCATCAGATTGGCTTCCTTTTTTGGAGGATAGTGTCTTGGTTCTGTTTGAGATAGCGCGATCCATGCACACGTGTATGTGCTTATAGAGTGCATCTGTGTAGGATTCAGCAGTCATAACTGTATTGTCCATCTGCATGGGTGTCATGAAGTTTGCCACTTCTGTCTTAAGAAGCCTGACGTTGGCTTTGAAGAATTATTTTTACCTGATTTCCTTAATGGGGGGTGGGGGAGGGATGTGGATATCAAGGGTGATTAGCTTAGGGTCGGATCTGACCAACGAGGAGTTGACTTCAGGTGTGGAACACCAGTCACTCATGTTGGTAATGACTAGGTCTAGGATATTGTTGCCCCTGGTGGGGGTATGGATAAGTTGTTCCACGGCATTGGAATTTATGAATTTCAGAAAGCGTTGAGTGAAGGAATTGGTACATGAGTAGTTTTCCCAGTTAATGGTGGGGTAATTGAAATCACCCATTATTAGGGTGTTTGGTTGAACCCTAATATTTTCCAGTATATCAAGAAAAGAGGAGTGGGAATCCTGGGACATGGTGGGGGATCTGTAGCAAGCTACAATTTGGATTGCAGTTTTGCCCAGAGTTAGTTGCACTTGGATAACCTTGGATACATTATGCTGAGCAACTAGCCTGGAGGTATGGATATCCTTAATGAATATGGACACACCTCCACCTTTGGTGTTCCGGTCCAGGTTAGGTGGCCGAAAAGTGTGGTATGAGTTATAGCCTGGTAATGCAGGGGTCCTCTCTGGAGCCTTGAATCAGGTGACTGCGCAGATATCGATGATCTCCATTTTAAGGAGTGCCTTGTGGGAGTGTATTTTGAGATTTAGACTTCTAGCATTCAGTAGCATTAGCCTCAGTTTTTGCTTGCCTGTTCCTGTTACGGTGGTGAATTTGTCATTTGAACCTTGCCTAACAAAGGCACTATAGGGGCAGCAAGAATCTTGGCCAGTATTCGGAATACCAGGGGTGACAGGTGCAGGCCATCTCTGGCAGGGCATTGTGGTCTGTTGACCATGTCGTCCCAGGCAGACAGATACTGGATCCCCTTAGAATGACACTAGAAGCATAGCCAATTGTTGAAGTCAATCATTTTGTCCTTGTACTGTGGTATCATTCTGGGTGATGGCAGGATGCTACTCAGGGCTAGGGTCATACCTGCCTGGGCTACAAGATCAGCAATCTCTTCCATGTCTCTTTTCATGTACTCAAGGGAGGTATGTCTCAGGTCATTCAAACCAGCATGGACAATGACAGAGTCATATTTGTACTTATTGTGGAGTGACCTGAGTGCCTGGATTATGTGGTGGATCCTGGCACCCAACAGGCAGCTGACAGTAACTTTCTCCTTGTTTAGCCTGATGAGTGGGACATCAGTGTGCCTAACTATAGAGTCACCTATGACTAGTGTGTTCGGTACGTTGTTTTGCCTTATGGGCTGTGATTGAGTGGCACACTGAGTCTGTGGGCTATGTACCATTTGGGTTGTGTTGGGGAGTGGAAGTTGCTTGCATTTCTGCTTTGGAGTTCTCTGTTGCTTGAGCAGATTATTATTGAGAGCCTCTGTGAATATTTTTGTGTTTCTTTGTGTGTATTTTGGTGGTGTAGATTTAGTGGGACTATGTGATGAGTGTGGTGTGGTACAAGTGTTTACCTTCTCCTCTTGACTGTCAAGTTCAGTCTTGGTTGGACAGAACTTTACCTCCAGTTTGGCTAGATAAGTGCATCTCTCACAGGTTGTAGTGTTGGGTGGTAGGAGGAGAGGGTTGTCTGTGTTCATGAGGCAATTGCTACATTGCCCCAAGATGCCCAGATTCATCAGATAGACAGGAAAGAACACTGGGAGCTGACCCCTGGACATGCCTGAATAAAAAAACTACTTTCTTCTAGACAAGTGAGGAAAGTGAGTATAAGACCTGTTTTTCTCTAAGCAAGTGAGGAAAGTAAGTACAAGAACTATTTTCTTCTAGGTCAAGAGGAAGGTTGATTGCTGTAGCAATTTGTAGCTTATTTAGTGCTAACAACAAGTTCTGAACAAGTGCTACTGTTACTGTTAGTTACTGTTAATTTTTGGAATATAGAATTTTCTTTATGTAGAAGATGAACACTGCAGTGTCATTAATATGTTAAACTTTGGGGTTATTGGATCAGAGGAAAAAACATACGAACTTGAGTATGCAACATGCTGTACTCAGTAAACTGCACAGCTCTGAAATGTACCATGTGAAAAATGTCCCAAGCTTTGCAGTCCTCCACATACTAAAACACTTCCTGTTGTTCTTGCCATAATGACAGCCATGGCATAATGTAAAGAGAAACTTGGGACACCTTAGCAGTTCCTTATAAAAAGTGAACATCCAAGTGCAGCATCTGAAGTAAATGACCACTTGTGCCACTCTGGGATAAACAGGCATTATTTCAACATCCACAGAAATAACCAGGGCATGAAATGGGCAGATGGCTGAGATAAATAACCATCAATGCTACCAAATTATTACACCAGCAGTAAACAGCAGAGGTCCTCAGACAGACCACTTTCTGTTGTTTCCAGTGTGACAGAGTAACACAAATTATTTAGCTCAGCCTCAGCAACTATGGTTTTATTGTTGAGGCTTAGCTTGATGAGAACTTTGCTTCATGTCCAACATAGCTCTCAACCACTTGACACAAAAAATCTGAGCAAAGCTAACAATAATGAGGGGACAACTCTAAAATTAGGGACAGATTTTAAATATTGCTCTTATGAACTTAGAAAGCTGCTAGAATAAAAGTTCTTGTGGTACCATACATTTTCTGAAGGATATTAAGTCTGAAACTCAAATACCTGTCATTATTTAGTGAATTCAGTCCTCACTGATTTGCCACAAAAATCAGGAAAATCATAAATGCTATGAGGAACACACCAAAAATGTTGTTGTATCTTTTGGCTTTTCCCGTTTAGGGGCCGCCACAGCGGAACTCTGGTCCGCTAATGATTGGCAGTAGATTTTTACATACAACCTTCAATGGAGGTATGCCCATTTACGCATGTTTCCACACAGAAGACACTTTAACTGAGAATCAAACAGGACAACATCTTATTGTGAGACGACAACGCTACTGCAGCACCACCACCGCGGTTAGGAACACATCAAAAATATGAGCCAAAAATCTGGACAGTTGAGAGGTATGGTTTATCTGCAGCCATTCCTGTGGGGTTCTTAGTAATTCAGTGTTCTCAGAGGGGCAGGATTGGTGATGGGTGGCTAGATGACATGCCAAGTTATTGTACTGTGCTCTAGGAAATGCAGTGAACTTTTCTTTTGATGCATGGACTATACCTCATAGTTATTATAAAAAAAATCCCTTACAAAATCAGTGTATTTTCATTATAAATGTCCTTACTTGCAATGGCCCTGGGTTTGGGCTGGTACAGGTTGTATCAACTCCTTTCAACATGTCATCAGTGCAGAACCTAAGTATAAGTTTCTCCTAGTCTGCCATCCACCAGATTGTCTGATCACAGTTCACTTCCTTATGGACTCTGTTGGTCAGCAGTTGTTCTGGGTGACTCCAACATTTGGGACAATGAGTCACTGCATCTTACCAAGGACATACACTGTATTATGAGAAGCTTTGGCTTTGCTCATGTTAGTAGCTGCTCACCTCATAAGCTAGGGCAGACTTTAAACTTGAGTTTCCTGCAAGATATGAACAGATCATACTTGGTTGTGCAACCAGACACTTCGTACAACCTCTTGTTTGTTTACTTCTGCCTAAAGCTTCTGCATTGCAGTCCTCCTAATAGTGAACTGAAAGTGATTAAATGACTAATTCTGTTACCCATGATATATTTTGTTCTACACTTCTTGACTTCCTTCCAGAGGATAGTCCTGCTTCCTTTGATACAAGTGTCAGTGACTATGAGCTGTTATCTTTGACACTTGATCTTCTAGCCTCTAATTAGGTTCACCTGGTCTCTACTAGGAAGACTGAGCCTTAGTTTGACTATGACCATCACCTCCTACTATATGAACGGCACAGTCTGGGATGTCGGTCACATCCAGTGAGCCTGTTCGATAGCTGACTTGAACTGCATGAGCACTGTGCTAAATACATGACAGCACTTATTATAAAGCAGCATTTCTATACAGAGCAATCCCTTCAGCAGGTACTAGGCCTGCTGTGCTCTTGTGTGTATTAGAGAGGTCATGCAGTCCAGCCTGTCTCACCACTAGAAGAGCTATACCCATCTCACAATGGGAACCAGCTGCTCAATTTCCCATGGACAAAACTGCAGCTACCAGATTCACCCTACAGCCAAACTGACTCCATGTCATGTATGGTAGTTCAGTCCCCCTTATGCTCCTCCTTTTGGATGATTTTTGATATTTCCACTGATGATGAGCCCAGACTGTTATCTTAGCTTTGTGACCAATGACTGGGGGACTTGATGTATATCTATCTGATCTGGAATAGTCTTGGTGTTCTTAGTCTAGTGATTTTTCAAACTGAGGTTTCTTCTCAGAGGTGGGTGATTTTTCCCTCTGCTCTATCCTAAAGAAAGCTTCTCTGGACCCCTACTCTTTTGATATTTACATCCCAATCACTGACCTTCTTTTCATTGGTAAAGTTATTGAGAAGGACTTATTTATCATGCTATGAGCTCATTAACACCATTCAGCCTGAGTTTGGCACTCATAGTAATGAGACTGCCCTTTTTCATGCACAGTCATATCTTAATGGTACAAGACCAGTCACAGCATTCTATAGTGGTTCTTCTGGATCTCTCTGCAGCATGTGATACTAGAGCTCATGGTATTTTGATTGAGTGTTTATGTAACTACTGTGGTACAGTCACTACAGCCTAAGAAAGGTTCATATCTTACCTCTTATGCCATACGCAGAATATTTCTTCTGAAACTGACATCTCTACTTCTGACTTCTCTGGCCAGCTTTGATGAAAAACAATCACTCATTTGCCAGCATACAAAAACACTTTGCAACTTTATCTATAATGTCAGCTGCAACAACAAAAGCTAGTTTAATAACATCGGAAACAGCTTCATGCTCATCTACTGAATTGATTTTAACACATTCGTTTTTAACTATAACTTATCAATTTATAAACTCTTTTGACAATTTTTATAAGTAATGCTGTCAGTCATAGACAATTATGATCAGGTCTCTAATCATAACCAAATTAAATGTTCCCGACATGGATGCCAAGAAATTCACATTGACAGTTCCACAAGCATTCGTTTGTGGATGTGCATACGCACACATCAGAAACCCAAATATTCCACTTGTTTAACAAACGAGGTTTGGTAACAAACCAAGTTGTCCTGGGACATCTTCAAGAGGGGTTAGGGTGATATATTAGTGGGAGTTAAGTGGGTTGGGGAGGTGAAAGGGTTAAATGGAGGGAGGGATGATTGGGAGGAAATGAGATAAGGGTGGGGAGGAGCTTAAGGGGTTTAGACAAGTGTAGCTGGGTAAGCATTCACATTTTGGCATGAACTTGCTAGATTATGCAGGCTTACGTCCATGGCAACCAGTAGGTGCTTTGGTAGGCAGGTAGGCCTTGGGTGGATGGTGGCATATATAGAGGAGGTGAGTGATTTTTTTTTTTTTTTTTTGGGGGGGGGGGCTGCAGGTTGAGTGATTTAGAAGGTGTAGGATCTGGGTTGCTGTGCTCGGTGGTGTCTGGTTTTGGTAGCTTTGATTAGGCTGCTGGGGGCTGGTGGTTAGTTCATTGTTTCAGCGCTCCTGGAGGTCACAGTTTACTTCAATTTATTATTTACCAGTTTGTTGGGCAGTTTAGTGCTGTGTTGGTGAAGGTGCTGGGCTGGCGCTCCTCTCATTTTGGCTGTGGTGGTGGTTGTTGATTGCAGCTCCTGCAGCGACTAGGTAGGGTTGTGATTGTTATTTGGGTTTTGGCGGTGCTGTTTTTTCCTTCCTTGATTGTGCGGTCTTGGTCTTGGCTGGATCGGTAGTTTGTAGGGCTTTCCTACTTTGTGCGGAGGGCGCTAAATGGTTTTGCTGTTTGGGCCGCTCTCTGCTTCTCTCTACAGTAGGGTGCTCATGGTGTGGATGGCTTTTGATTGTGTTCAGGGTTGCTGCCTGCTGCAAGGCCTAAAAGGCGACCACAAAAAAAAAAAAAAGGAAGACAGAGGCAGCCTCTCGGGTAACTGTTTTACAGGAGGCTAGCCTAGTGTTTGAAATGAATGGCTTTGGTGGGAATGTGATGGATTTCTGTGTTTTGTAGTTGTCCAGTCCAAATTTCTAGCTTGAAGAGGTCAGCGTTTGTCAATTGGACCATGGTGGTTGAGATCAGTACCTTGTTGTTCCTGCTGTATGCTGCCCACTTGGTGTATTTTAGGTGCTTTCACAGGCTTGAGGCATGCTCTGATGATGGTCGCAAAGCCCACTCATCATCTTCTGCTTATTTGGGAGTTCAAGCATTTTAATCAGTCATCATGCCTGCTCTGGGTAGGTTACTGGTTTAAAAAAAAAAAAAAAAAAGTTTGGCTGCACGATGGTTGCATCTTTGGTGGTTTGTATGAAAGGGCCTGACACTATATGCTGTGTAGTAGACTGGTATCTTATTTGTCAGTCGTGACTTAAATTTCTTTGCTGAGATGATATGCTACCCAGCTTCACCTTTTACTTCTAGTTTGGATAAGTGTTTCTGAGTAAGCGCTAAACAGCATTACAGAAGTCTGGCAGTATACAACTAGTATGTTGACTTATTTGTAGTCGCAGGTCTTTGGATAGCATGAATCGTGCCTGTGTCCGACGTTTTACTCTAGTTACCTGTGCAATTTTTCTGTGGGTGTTTGGTGAATCTCACAGGGGGGGTTGCGATGCAGGCGATGGGACTGGGCTGCCCGCAATAATAAAAAAAAAAATAAAATGCTTACAGAGAGCAGAGGGATGGGGGTTGGACAGGGTGTATTGCATTGCTTGGCTAGGAGATGTGGCAGTTGCTAGTTACTTGAATTGTTTTGACAGCATAATAGGTGAAGGTGGTTGTCTTTGTCTTTCTTGGGCTGGGTTGCTCTATGGCAGTGGATTTTGTATTGGTTCTCCGCAGTGTGGTGGAAAGGCTCCGCGGCTGTTTCGTGGGTTTTCAAAAAAAAAAAAAAAGTTGGTTTGCAGCCAAGAGAGTAATGGCTGTTGTGGTTTCATACTCTTAGCATTTGAATGCTATTCTTTGGCAGGAATATCATATTCCCTCTCAACTGTTCAGATTTTCACAGAATGATCAGATTTTAGCCTCATATTTTTGGTCTGTTTTCATAAAATTGTGGTCTCTGGTAAATTAGTTGCAAACCATTAAAGACTGAAATTTATGAAATGACAGATGTATGAGTTTCAGACTTCATGCCATTCAAAGAAAAATAAATAAATAAAATGCATTCTAAACAAAATCGCATATTCTGTCAACTTTCTAAGTTTGTACGACTGTTTTGATGGCACTATGCTCCTTGGTAGGCCTAGGAGGTTTGATATAGGATATGAGGGGGAAATCTTGGCAGTACTCAGTGATGGAAATTATGGTTTATGGGTGCATAGTATTTGCAGTTTCTTTTCTGTTGCAGATCAGTGTGGAGTGGTGTCGGCCATTGGAGGGAGTGTAAAGAGGTCGCAAAACAACAGCATGGAACTGATGGTGGATCAAGAGTTGCGCATGGTGATTTCACAGGTGATGGAAGCATAGAGTGGATATTAGTCGGTGTCCAGAAGAAGGGCATTTGAAAGGTAATGAGGTGTGTGCCTAGGTTACATATGAGGAGTGCAAGGGAGTCACAAAAATGCATTTTGTAGGTGATGGAACTGGTAGGGGTGGTTCCGGTCATTAGAGTGGTGCACAGAAATATACAGGTAAGCTGATTTTTTATTGAAGGCTCACTAAGACACATCAGTGTGGGATGCATTTCAGGGTAGGGGGAGCATGTGAGGGGTGGTACTTGGGCAGGATACTCTAGGGATGGGGCTTGTTAAGGGGAGCCTGGGGTTGTTATAAGTAGGGGTGGTTTTGCAAGACATTCAAAGGTTTGCAAGAAGTTACTACTCATACTTTTATGGGCAGGACTGGTTCTTTCTCTTAAAAGGGGTCATAGGGGCCATTTGGGGTGATTTCCAGTCACCTATTCAGTATTTCAAATTGTGTTTGCGCGGTAGTTGGAAGGCTGAACTAGCCATTGTTTGTGGGGATTTGAGGATCTGTTGTAAGGAGACATAGGGTACGGTATTGCCAGATTGAGTACACTTCTTTGCAGTTGCTTGAGGGAAGAAATCTAGTCAGGGAAATTAGTAATTTGGGGCAGGTTTTGGAACCGGTAAGGCAGTCAATTGTTCAAAGCAGAGTTAGTCATGGGTTAATGTACTTTCATTCAGTTGTTAGTCTGCTTGTAGAGGGTGAATTATGAGTTTGGTGGACATAAAGTGAATTTGTAAGGTGTGTTGTCAGTTGAAAGATAATCTGTCAGTGCAGTAGTTAAGGGTTGACCCCCAGTTTGTGGCTGTCTAGAATTTGGGCTCTAAGACTTTGAGGCATGTCTCTCAACTGTCCAGATTTCATAGGGTGTCCAGATTTAAGGGCCCCTAATTTTGTGCCTTTACCCTCCCAATTCTTTATGGCTTTGTACTGATTCTTTGCTCTCATGTGGAATCCACTGAAGGGAATCCATTTTCCTCCTGTGCTCATTGGAGACTGGGGCCATACGTCTCCACTGTCCCTGAATTTGATTAAAATTTTAGTTTTGTCCTTCTTAATCCTGCCTAAAACAGATGACTCCAGGCCTTTCTAATTTTAGGTTGTCTGGAACATGGGTGTGACTAAAATGTAAGCACCAAAGAAATTAATAACAGGGAGGGTGCAGGAGCGAGATGGTAGAATGAGGATTTCATTGACCACCACAGTAGATAAAAAAGGGGGGGGGCATAGTTTCTGCACTGGGTTGTCTGGTACTTGTACAAAAGGACTCAGGTGCTTTTAGGTTAAAGCAGTTGAGTTTTGTGGTAGGATGTGTGCACTTTATGTTAGCTTCTTGTGTTCATATGGTGTATGATATACAGGGTTTTTAAGGAGTCATTCTTTTACTCCGTCTCAAATTGCTCTTGTAAGCGAATGTAGGGTTATGGGATAGCTGAAGGCAGCCCTGGTACCTTCTTCCTAATTTATTGTTGATATTCTATGGCAGGGTGATTCAGGAGAGGGGGATGTTATCCATAGGGTTTGGGAAGGTGTGTGGTTGGTCAAAATTAGCTATTCCCACTGGGATTGGTCAGTTAAGTTAAGATGCCTGGGACAAATTTGTGGTTATCCATCCACTTATCGAAGTTGCGTTTGAAGTGGGCAATAACATACTATGTTTGATGGCTATGCAGAGTCTATTTAAGAGACAGGGCAGTTGTTGGTATTAATGTCATATATGACATTTAAGACTTTGGGTATTATGAGAGGAGTTGGACTTACTCATACTTTGGACAGGGTTGAAGAGAGATGGTGGTGGTGGTGGGTCCCCTTGCTAGCATTTAAGATTAATTTACTTTGGTTTATGTGAGTGCATTAACAGTTTCTTTTCTTTTACAGATCAATGAGAGATCAGTGTATATTGACCATTGTGCCCATAGCTGGAATGTTGGGTAGTGCGGTTGTGAAAAGGTGTGGAGAGTCACATCAGTTGGTGACCCGAATGTGATGCATGCTGTTAGGCTGGAGTGGCAAGCAAAGACAGCACAGGTGGATTACTGTTAAGTAAGAAAGGCTTGCTTTGAGGTCTCCTACTGGATGCTTAGCATTGAATTCATTACTGAAGGACAGCAGATATATTGAGAGGGAAGCTTTAAAGGGGAAATCCAAGGAATATAGGATTTTGGTGTAATTTTCCATTTAGCAGGCATCATACTTTTAGTTGGGGGAAGTCTGAGGGAAAAGGGCCTATTCTCGGGGTTGATATGACTGTGGTATGATTTGCTGGTTCTCAGGCTGGGTTTGCAGGACCAGATGCTTGGTGCAGGAATTTGGGGGTAGCTTTATAATTCAAGTAGATGGTAGGGGTGGTTGCTTGGTCAAATTGTGCTGCAGCCACCTGGGGGTAGGAGACTGGTGGACAGGTGGTTGCACTATTTGGTTCAGGCTTGTACACAGGGCAAGACATTCCAGTTGGTCAAGGGGATTTAGCAGTGTCTTTTGTATCCTATGGGGGACAGAGTTATGTTTATTTACAAATTTTGGACAGTGGCCTGATTGCCATTCAGTACTGAGTGAATACTAGACAGCTGATTCACTATGAAAGGAAAATCAATTTGGTGATTACTTGGGGTTCTAATGTACTTTACAGATGATCGGTACATCAAATTATGTTTGGCTTAACCCTTCCCTTTATGGGAGGTTGTTGATTTAAAATTTGGGGTAGAAAAGAGGGGGAACAACCTGTTTAGGTTGGTTGGCAGAGATAAGGGACAGGCTTGCCCTCTTCTGTCCCCCCTCTGGTATCTGGGTTCATTTCAAGGATTTGAGAAAAGGAAAATGAGCAGTTGGAGGAAGTTTGCTTAATAGATAAGCAAGCGGAGGTAAGGATGCTGCCTATTTGGTGGAAGGTAATTCAATGAATGGTGTATGAAGTGAGATGGGACGCTGCTTCATAACTAAGGTAAGCGAGTACAGGTATGGACGGTGCTTACTCGATAAATGGGATATGAAGTGAGCATTGGATGCTGATTCATTAGTAAAGTAAGCAAGCAAAGGTATGGACGCTGCTTACAGGGACAAGGTGAGTAGGTACGCTGCCCTGATTAACATTACAAGGATGTTTATGCTGTGTTTAGAACCAACTATTTTCTGTCTAGTTGTAATTAATAATTTTGGTGATCAAAGCTATGTTATGGAAGTTTTAATAAAGGTCGTAAAATGTCATTCGGTGTGATGTGTTTATTGAAGGGGACCGGGACAATTCTGTTTTTTGGAGTTCATTGATTGCAGTTGTAATATTAAAAACTAAATGAAAGTACTAACTTTACAGAGATGGCTTAAAATTTTACATA
Organism: Protopterus annectens; assembly: GCF_019279795.1. Lineage (NCBI taxonomy): Eukaryota > Metazoa > Chordata > Ceratodontiformes > Protopteridae > Protopterus > Protopterus annectens. Next base: position 950,703,203 of record NC_056748.1, on the reverse strand, counting down.
TCCACCTGGCTGCAAATTGCTAAACAACAGATCTTATTTCACTTTGAGTTTTCACATATGAGGTATTTCAGCTACTACCATTTCTCAGGTAATACAGTTTCCATATTCTGGTACTCCTTCCATGTTTATATAATTATGTCATTACCCCATTACAATTGCTAGCAAAACAGAGTCAGTATTAAAAATTATATTTTCCTTGCATCCATGACTTTTGCCTTGCCAAAGATACAAAACAGTTCTCACCATGATAGCATGCTGTGATATAAGCAAGTAATGCATTGTGTGATGCAAAAAATTAGTTGTATTATGGTGGACTCTATAAAATACCTACTGCTTTATCAACACCACCTAATAAACCCTTTACTTCTGCAGGTGGACAAAAGCACTGTGGAACTGTAATGTATGAATAAACATCTGAAGTGCATCCACTTCTTTAAACTTCTCAGTTACTAACACTTCCCAGTAAGCTGCACCTTACTGAGATCATTTTCTAACCGCACTTTAATGGGACAGCCAGATCTTCTAGACTGACTGCACATTTTTTCTAAGCCTCTCATCAACAATATTTTCATTTTAAACTAGAGCATATAAATGTCTACATGGTTCAGAATGCTAGGAATGTATGATTGTTATTTCTGGCATTTTACCGTTTATTATTCCTGTATCTTGGTATGATTTAGGCGTAAATTGCTTTAAATTACTGTAATTTTCATTTACTTTTATTAGAAAATGAACTAGTGCTTATGAATATAGTAAGGGACACTAAAAGCACTTTATGAAATGCTGTAGTAGAAGCCACGACCTTAGGGCAAATGAGTGACCCTGCCAAGCCTTTGCATATTTTGCATATGTTGAGTCATGTAAGTGAGACACAGTAAGTTAGAGTGAGATAAAGTAATCATTTAGCTACATTACTGACATATCTAGGCTTGTATAGGCCCTAGGGCCAATAGCCTGGTACCAGCCTATGAACCTGTATGGCATACATGACAGATGTATGATTACACATGTGCTCTTAATTCAGAGCATGTATAATAAAAACAAATCCCTCTGAACTGTGAAAAAGGACAATATTTTAAGCAGACCTGGAAACTGTTCAGAAACTGTTGTTAGGAATGGGAACTATTTAGTTCAAGTTTGATGAGGATGTACATTATTTTCCCACAGCATCAAGCTAACATGCTTTTGTCATTCTGAACAGATGAAAAATTAAAAAGATTAAAGTGTCTTGCTTTCATGATTATATCCATCCATCCACAACTCTTATTCTCCCATTTTTTGCACATAGGGTCTGGGTGTCACATCACTAGTGACAATCATCTAGAGCTGATGTTCATGCAGCAAAGTAGATGAAATTAATGCCTTCATGATTTTAATTGCTTGATAAATCAGAGGGACACTCATTATATTTTACTGAGCCACTCTCTCTTGGTAATGGCACGTGTGTACGTATGTGTGTATGTATGTATGTATTTGTGTGTGGGTATATATATATATATATATATATATATATATATATATATCAGATAATTTTTAGACTGGTCTTAACTACTTTTGATAAAAAAAAACTGGGAGAAAAAAGATATAACCAATTACTTATTTATTTACTTCTTTCTTAATTATTCATTCATTTTGTTTTAGTCTTCCCATCTAGCCAGTCCTTAAGTCCATGTGAGCCTCAGACAAAATTATGCTTCAACTTTCTGCTGTTAATCAGACTCTCGCTCATTAGGTGTATCCACTCACTTGATAGATTAAACATTCCACAACACCACTTGAATACACACACATATATATATATATATATATATATATATATATATATATATATATATCTATGGTTCTAGGTCATAAGATCGACAGCCACTCTCACCAACAACAGAAACATCGACACCACATTATCGACAAACCATAAACACGACACCTCACATGCCCGACAAACAAGTAACCGACGGTCCACAAACACGAAACCCCATACACTGCACACACCACAATAACAACAATCAACTAACAAAACACATCCCCTTATCCAAAAACCACACACAGAACACAAGCACACCAAAATCCTCACAAACCCACACTAAACCTCACACACACAACTATGTACAACCCTAACCCAAACCCTTCCCTAAGGTCCGTCACTATCGCACACTCAGCTAACCCGCGCCCTAACCCTAACTCACTTAACCCACCCCTAACCCAAAAATACCACTACCGACACTTACATAACCCGCTACTAACCCTAACTCACTTAACCCGCCCTAACCAAAAAACTGCCACTACCGCACACTTACCTAACCCGCGCCCTAACCCTAACTCACTTAACCCGCCCCTAACCCAAAAAATACCACTGCCACACACTTACCTAACCCGCGCCCTAACCCTAACTCACTTAACCCACCCCTATCCCCACAGACTGTCACTATCCACACTTACCTTACTCGCACCCTAACGTCCGTCACCACCGCATACTCACACAGCCTTCTTTCCAAATCACTATCCCTGGCGTCGGCGTGTTCATCCGTAGAGTCGGTCTTCCGAGTGTCGATCATCTGGCGCCCGCTAATCCGTTGTCGGTTATATTGTCTGGGTTATATTGTCTGTCGATCTTCTAACCTAGACCCATATATATATATATATATATATATATATATATATATATATATATATATATATATATATATATATAGGTCTGCTTGACATGACCGACTTTCAAATAACCGACAATTCATATCGCAACTTTCAAAAAAAACAACTCAATAACGTGCAACGTACTTCTCATCTAATGCACAAACAAAAGCAAGAACTCATTCCATCTAAGCACTGCCCTGTCAAATTAAATGTACTTAACAGCTACCTAACTCTCCTCCAAACCAATACCCAAGTACAAATAACAAATCCCACTGAATATTCATGTGGGTGCCCCACAAAAATATTCAGTGGTGGTTTGTTAAACCAACATTCGCAATTGTTTTAATTTTAAATTTTATGTTTTTGCAGTGGGGCTATACCCCCTGCATCCCCCAATCCCCTGCAATTAAATATATCAACTCCAAGATCACACTACAGTGCAGAAATGAGTGGATTTCCTGTTCTGCTCAGCTTGAGAGTCGGCATTTCAAATGTTCAGTCCTCTGAACGTCATCATAGTGAAATTTCAGTTATATGAAACCTCAGTGTTTTGGTCTTGTTTATTTAAAAGTCAATCTGCTTACATTTCAGTCACATCAAGTAGACCCATATATATATATATATATATATATATATATATATATATATATATATATATATATATACATATATATATATATATACATACATATATATATATATATATATATATATATATATACATATATATATATATATATATATATATATATATATATATATATATATATATATATATATATATATATATACATACATACATATATACGTATAGATATAGATATATATGGATAGATATAGATATAGATATTCTCAGACTTAACTTTAATCAAGACAGAGAGTACCTTTTCTTTATTGGGCCTTGTAAGCATCTATAAACTGCACTTCCTAACACTGTAAGGCACTAACCTCAGAGTGAGGTGGATAATGACCTAAAGAAACACAACTTCAAATTCTTGTCTGCCTTTATTAATAAGTATGGAGTCTGTTTTAGTGTTAACAGCAAATGTAAAATAAACTGGATAAAACATCAACCATAAAAGGTCAAAAAGCAAAATGAGTTAAAAAGTATAATTTTTGCATGGAGCAAGACACTTTGCATCTTCCACATAATGGGATAAAAAGACTCTTTTGAGCAAGATGAAAAATGCAGCGCTTGCGAAAATCAAACAACTAGAAAGATTAAGTCTCGAGTCTGTGCTATGTGAGACTATTCCATCTATACATTGATCAAATTTTCAGTTGCCAAAAACTAAATTGTTTAATACCTGGTTAAGACAGCTTTGCTTAGTATATAATATTGGAATTATAACCATATAGGAAAATTTGGTATTAAACCTACATTGTTTGTATATAACAGAATTCATCTCAATTACCAGGTAGAAATTTTTTTTTGAACATAATCATCAAATTTATTGAGCCTTTTTTAGGGCACATAACAGGTAATACCAAAGAAATGGGACACTTAATGGGGATATAACTATTGCAAAGCTCAAAGCTTAGGGGCTAAAAGAGATAAATTGAAAGTCATTGTACTTTCACAAAGACATGAGATATTTGCCATTATTGAAGCATGGAACTCCACAAGTTTTCAAAGTCTAGGGTATAATAAATATGAATGTTTAAGGGGTGACATGAGGGTGGATGAGTAGCTCTTAGGGTTCAAGAATCAATGCCATCAAGACTAATAAATATAAATCCAACTTTAGCAAATGTACAGCTTCAAGTTTATAATTTTCTATAACATGTACCAATTACAGTAATTTTGTTCTATCATGCACCCACCATGGACTCAATAAGACATCATGATTATCTGCTTGAGTTGCAAAAAAGCCTGGAGGCTAAAAGCTTAATATTATTAGAAGATTTTTAACTATTCAGGCATACGTTTAAGTGCAAAAACGTCTAGTAACAACCATGCAATAGAATTCAATGATTGATTTGCTTACTATAATATTTCACATTTAATTACTGAACCAACTAGATGTAATAAAATTCTTAACTTTCTGGGAATAAATCTTCCAGATTTTATCAACAGCAGTAAAACATCAAAAGCTCTAGGCTCTTCTGACCATTTTTTAATATGCTTTTTACTTATCTTTAATGGATAAATCTAAGTCTTGGATTAAAAAATATAATTACGGGCTTATTGAATACCACCAAGTGCAAGTAAAGTTTGTCATCAATAAATTTGGCTAGCCCAACCTGTTAAAGATGACTGAGGATGCAATTGTCTACACAGAATTTTAAACAATAATGTTGTAAAAATAAATCTGTATAAGTCAGCTCATCAAAATAACACATTTCTTGTATGGTAGAATCATAAATTGATAAACATATATAATAGGGAAATGAGGTTTGGAAACAGACCATTTTGTCTAGGGACATCTTCAAGGTGGGAGGTTAGAGTTGCAGGATCTGGGAGGATAGGGGTAGGATAGGGTTAAATAGGAATGGATGAGGTTTGGGAAGAAGTGATGTAGGGGTAGGGAGGGGCTTAAAGGATGTTAGGCAAGTGTAGCTAGATTAGGAGTTACATTTTGGTGTGAACTTGCTACCCACCCTCCCTCCCTCTTTTATTAGTTGGGATGTGGTTATATTTAGTTTGGACAGGGCAGAGAACATGGGCAAGCTTACCCTCTTCTGTTCCCCCTCTGGTGCTGGATGATCAATTCAATAAGTTGGAAAAGGAAAGTGAGTGGTTACGCTGCTTGACAAGTACATAAGTAAGTGGAGGAAGCTGCTTATTTGGTTGATGGTATAATGCAATAAATGGTAATGAAAGTGAGCGGTTACGCTGCTTGATAAGTATATAAGTAAGTAAGTGAAACTGCTTATTGGATTGATGGTATAATGCAATAAATGGTAATGAAAGTGAGCGGTTATGCTGGTTGATAAGTACTGATAAATGGCAACGGAAGTGAGTGGGTACACTGCTTCATAAGTAGGTGAGTGGAGGTATGGACACTGCTTACTGATCAGGATGAGCAGGTTTATGCTGTCCTGTCCAAAGATAATGTTACATGGATGTTATTTCATCTGAAAGGAGACTGGGACAAAAAAGGGTTCCAAGCACCTATCATAATTATGCTGACCACTATAACAAGGAATGGTTAAAGCAGTAGTGCAAGGAATTATATTCCACAATTAAATGACAGAAAATAAATTAGGAAAACATGTTGGCCCATGACAGTACAAATACAAACATGTTTGCAAATATATACATTTATTTAAAATAATATTGAACATATTAATATGACTTGGTAACATGGTGTATTTACCAATGATCTTAAAAAGCTAACAAACATTTAACACTTACTTCATTAATCGTAGTATAATTGTGCATGTGTCTGTGTGTGTGTGTGTGTGTGTGTGTGTGTGTGTATATATATGTACACACACACACACACACACACACACACACACACACACACACACACACACACACACACACAGACAGTTTCACTTTCAAACCTCAAAATACTGACATTGCCAAATTTCAGTATCTCGAGACAAAAATATTGTAAGTTAAAAGCATGAACCATGGAAATTGTCTCAGGGCAAGTAAACAGTTGCCCAAAACTACAAACAACATACTGTACCATTTTAAACCCACCTACACCAAAGTACTATACAAGCATTTATATAGCTGCATGGAATCAGGAATACCAGACAGAACAAAACCGTCCTCCTCAAGGAAGAGTAAACCTGTCTGGTGGACATCTGCAATAAATACACTCTATAATAAAAGGAAAAAATTCCTGTCCAGGACCAAGAAAGAGCACGTGCCTAAATGGAAGTAATTTCTCCTTAGCCTGAGCAAGCAAATAACAGCACTAGTGAAATTCTCCAAAGCAATCTTCTAGTCCAAACTGGCCACAGCTATTAAAGACCATCATAAGGTCTTCTTCACATATGTCTGCAATCTCAAAAGAAGCACTCAGATCTGCTCAGAACTGGTGGTCGAGACACTACATACAAAAGCTGTAGATATAGCCAACCTGCTGGCAGACAGGTTCAGCAAAAACTTCACCTCTCTGTCCCCCCATCAGTAAATCAGGACATCCCCAGCACATGCCTGCCTCCCCTTATCTTTTGGGAGCAAGTCATCACTGCTCTCTCAAAAGGCAAAATAAATACAGACTCCATGGGACCTGATAACATCCCAGGCTACATCCTACATGAACTCAGCCAGGAACTTGAAGGACCATTAGGCACCCAATTCAACCAAAGTCTAAGCACCAGCTTCATACCAGATGAGTGGAGGACTACCACAGTCATCCCTTAGCACAAAGGTGGAGTGTCCACTGATACAGAAAATGATAGACCCATCAGTCTAACTAGCCTGATCTGCGAGGCCATGGAATGGATTATCCTGGACCTCATTAACAAGAACATTGGCAGCCTCCAAACACTCAATCCCACACAATTTGGTTTCATCAAGGGGAGATCATGCTTGTTAAATGTGGTTGACTTCTTTGAGACAGTCACCAAAGCCATGGGCAAGTGGAAGATGCTGAATACTGCCTACCTTGAACTACCCAAAACCTTCAATACTGTTCTCCACTTTAGAATAATAAACTCTCTCAACCAAGCATCAATCTGGTTGTTACCAGATGGGTAGCAAACTGGCTCACTGATAGAATCCACCTAGTCAAAATAGGAGACGCTACCTCAAGCAGCAGACCTGTAATGAGCAGTGTACCACAAGGATTGGTGTTGGAGCCTCTGTTGTTTGGGATATACTTTTCTGAGGTAAAGGCCAAAATTCATGGGCTATGGCTAACCATGTTTGCAGATAATTGCAAGCTGGGTGCTGTCATCAATTCCTCTCATGATGTGGACATCCTCCAAGAGGGTGTCACCCAAACAAATGACTGGTATCATAACCATGGCCTCAAACTGAATGCCAAAAAATGCATCATCATTCCATTTGGAAAGAGTGATGTCCCCACAAAATATCACATTAATAACCAGGTCCTAAGCATGCAATCAGTCATGAGGGACTTGGGCACCGAGATTGATAGCAACCAGACTCTTGACCATCATATTACCTTTGTTGCATGGAAAGTTTTCTACATGGTCCACTTCATTAGGAAGGGTATCTCATCCAAGGACAAGAAGGTCATAACATCCCTGTATTTTTCTCTTATAAGAACCATTATTAAGTACAACACCCCTTTCGGCATATACCTCACAAAGTACATGCAGCAGCTGGAGAGAACACAGAGGGTCTTTACCAGGAGAATCCAGAGCCTCAAACATCTACCCTACACAGATAGGCTAAAAGCCCTGTCCCTCTACTCAGTCGCATACAGACTCCTCAAAGATGACCTCTGTCTGGCATACAAAGCAATCTCACACCCCGCCTTGATGGGATTGCTGCATATCCGCAAGTCAAGTTTCACTTGAGTAAGCTGGAAGTAGTACCTCAGCCTGGTCTGTGACTTCAATAGGAATTGTTGGCAGGACAGATTTATGTCCCAGAGACTCCCCCTTCTGTGGAATAGGCACCCCTTCTCAATGTCAAGCAGAGTACCACATTATCCCTTTTTAAGCGCAACCTGGATAACTGGATGGGAAACAGAAAATACACCCCTGGGATTCCACCTCTGTCCCTGCTGGACAGGGCCATCGAGAGCTGACTTGTCAGAACATGGGCTAAATTCTTGGTGAGGCTCATAAGCACCTCAGGGCAAATAGCCTAGTGACTTCCTATGATCCTATGATTAAACTTTCCTGAAGCCCTGTCATTTGGCATAGAGAGGGTTCATAGATCTTTGACTATAGTGACACCAAGCAAAAAAACTTTCAAATCCAAGATCTATAATAGTCAAATTTATTTCTAGGCAAGAAATGTTTTCGCAACAAAGTTTGGAAAACAGCCTGGTCTGCTTCATCCATAAGACTTGGTGATTCTTTCATTAGATTTGACGAACATTATTTGTCGCTGGTCGTTTTGAAAAGAAAAGCTTGTATTCCTCTGTTAAAATCACTGAAGAAAGCCAGAATAAAAACTCACCTGATCTACCATGCAAAACTGAGATTATTCTTGCTAGAGGGGAAAAACACTTGATTCCCTAGAGGATACAGTCTCCTTCATCCAGAAAAATAATTTACTTATCTCTACTGATGATATGGACCTCAGTGTATCTTTAAAAAGACAGGCTATAATGAATGATTAGACAGTTAAAGAGAACAAAAGAAGCTGAGAGAGAAATAAAACTATCTGTTAATTATTTATATTTTATTTGTCTTTAAACAGGCTGTTTCTGAAACAACTTTTAAATTAAATCACATAAAGGTAATACTTTTCAATTTTCGATACATTAATTTCAATTTACAAGTATTAGTCTCCCTGTTACTGTAATATTGCAGTGTTTCCACTAAAAGGATTAGAGTATGTAGTAATAAATTTATTTCAACTAAACTATTATGAACCTAAAGGTAAATGCCATACTCATAGTTTTAATTTTTTGTTCTTTATTCGTTTTCCTTTCTTTTCTGTCCTCTCACTCTTATTTTTATCACTCTTACTGCATACATAATGTTCTATGGGATAACCTACAAGACTTTCTTAAATTAATAACAAATCAAAGCCTTTCATTCAAAGGAATACAATTCCAAAAGGAAATAAGGGAAACACCTTTTATTCTTATTACTACTCTGTTGTTGTCACTGAATTGACTCTTTGATAAAGCTTGAAAAATGCTAGTGACAATTTTACATAACTTGCAAGAACATTTCAATACATTATTTAATTGCATTTATACATATTCTGTTCAGATATTAAGCTTTATTTAATTTCACAAAAAAGATGAAGTGACAAGAATGAAGCTTTTCTTATAAGACATATCACACTGTAGTCTTCTTAACATAATATTGGTAAGGAGACTAAAAGGTACATTGATTTAGCATAGGAATATTGAAAAGGTGTGTGTGTGCGTTTTTTAACAACAAAAAAAAAAGGAAAAAAGAAGTGTTGAAATCTTGATTTACTAATATTTTAATGTGTCTATTTCACGATTTGAACTGTTTTGATTAATGAAATATATTTAATGTGTAAAAGAAAGCTTTTAAATATATATAACAGACTTAAAAAATATTTTTTCACAGTAAAATCCTTTTATGTATATGGTGTTTCTCTGGGCTACACTGCAGCCATGTATTGAAGGGGGAAAAAAACAATGTTTCAAAAAGCTAGCAATGCATTTTTTAAAGTGTTTAACCTGTTTACTTGTTTCTCAGCTTCCTGCTGAGGTCACAAGCTAAAACACATCACTACATGCTCCTTGAGCCTTTTGTGTTGCTTGGCTTCTTAAAAGGATATTGCCATCTTTTAGTTAAAAGTGCATTACTGAAACAACTTTAAAAGTAATAAATGAGATTATATCACACAAGTAAAGTCTGAAGAAAGTTAAATAGTACATATAAACTGGCATGGATATAACTGAATAATATATTAAAGAAGAACAAGTATAAAAAGTAGATGAAAATATATTACAGTGTAATACTGACACTATACTCACATTGGCTTCAATTAAATGAACGAAAAGATTGTCATGCATTTTTGTCAAAAGCATACAGAAAGATTATATAAGAATGTAAACAGAAGTCACTTCTAAAAATTATGTATGTAGAGTAATATTATGCTACTAAACAAATTGATTAGTGTTCTTTTGTGACTATGCTTGAAATCATCCTCAGTGACTAATCATATGCATTGTTAAAGAAAAGTATATTATATATAAAGATAAAGAGGCATAACAAACTGCTTTCTGTCAAAATAAATATGATTAGATATACTAAGAAATTAGTCTTGGAACAGGACTTAGAGGGGACACTTGACTGGCTAAGCTCTTTAAGGATGGGGTTTGTTTCCCCATGGGAGGTTTGTACTGTTTTTTATTCTGTTGTTTTATTGTTCAACTTCTTTAAATTGGGTGTCTACGAAGAATAATTACTTTGTCGTAAAAAATGTAAATAAAGGCATTCCACTCAGTCAGATTTGATCAACCTCTGATAAAGATATTCATACATAGCTAACAATTCTGGTAGTAACAACTTAGCTATGAAATGTAGTTCTATCAATATAAATGGTTTAAGTAATAATTGTAAAAGGGAAAGTATTTTTAAGTATTTGACAATGCTCAACGCACAACTTGTTTTTCTACAGGAAACACACCTTGTACAAGAAGACATAAAACAAGATTAATACAAATAACTATACAGTTTTTTTAATCTCCCATTATAAACAAAAAGGATGGGTGCAGCAGTTTTATGGAAAAACTCAATATTAATGCCCAAAATCATAAGCAGATATCATGGTAGATTAGGGATGTTTTGTCTAGAGATGATATCATTAAATGGGAAGATATATACCCTAGCAAATATCTACTGGATACCCGGACTAGGTGTCAAAGTAGCAAAGTAGCACTTGGAAGATATTACTCACCACTCCAAAGGAAATGTAATAATAGCAGGAGACTTTACCTGCATAATGAATGACTGTGACACTATGCAAAAAACACAAACATGAAAACAGCAACATCAAAGGTACTATCTGATTTAATTGGCACCTTTAACATTGTAGACATTAATAACTATGCTGATCCAAATTCATTATTTTCACACACTATTCCCACATGTATGGTACACAATCAAGAATAGACAGAGTATACATATCAAGAGATCTAACTGCAAAACTAGATTAAGTCAAAGTAACCACATGCCCATTGTCAGACCATAATGCAATTACTTTTGAGTTAGACCTGAATACAAAACAAAGAATATATATAACCAGAACACCATCATACATAATGAATCTAAAAGATTTTAAGGAATTGTATGTTAAAGAGATATAGAACTTTTTATACATAAATCTCACTGAAGATGTATTCAAGATATATGTATGAGACTCATGGAAGTCGTACTTATATGGTAAAGTTTTAGTATGGTTTAATAATAAGAAAAAGCAATTGAACAAAGACTTATTGATAAGTTAAAACTGGATATTCAGAAAGGGAAAAACACTGAACAAGTGAAATTGATGAAATAAATAAAAAATACCTAGAGAATGTATACCACAAGACAATGATTAATCTAGAGGAAATTAAGCTATACACCTACTCAATGAACCCTGGAAATCAAAATAAGTATAGCAAATAGAACCAAAAGAATAATAAAAGCAAATGAGGTAAAGGAAATGTATATTCCAGACACTAAGAAGAAAGTATCAAACTTAGAAGGGATACTAGAAGCCTTTGCATTATATTTTCACAAGCTAAATGTGCAAAGAGAAAAAAATAGAACCACAAAACATATCAAAAGCTTTCTTTCGGAAACATATCAAAAGTAAATTATTAGATGATCATATAAAGTTAATAGATAAACAAATCACAGTTACAGAACTTAAATCCCAAATTAATAAATTAAAGGTAAATAAGCTCCAGGTATATATAATATAATACAAGAAATGTTCAAATTACTAACTAAGGATGCACTAACATTACTATTAAAAGTGTTCACTTAATAAAAGAAGGGAAAAACATTTCTTCTTCATGGAAATACAAAGTAATAACTCCAATTTTGAAGCCAGATAAAAATGCAAGTGAATGTTCATCATATAGGCCAATATCCTTACTGAATGTAGATTGCAAGATGTTCATGACAATACATGCAGCTAGAATTAAAAAGTTGCTTCCATTCTTAACTAATGAAGATCAAACGGGTTTACAGAAGACAGACCCCTGGATTCACTAATCTGCCGTGCAGGACTAAACTAGTCCTGCAGGTAAGCGGCAGTTTAAGAGGAGGACGGTAGCGCACCATGCATAATAATGAAGGCAGGCCGCCGGAGCTCCAAATCCTACACTGAGCATGAACAAGTGCAGGGGGTGTTTCTGAGAGCAGAGCTCTCAGAATAAACACGCCCCTGCAAAGTAGAACACAAGAAAGTGTAAATAAATGAGCAAAACCGCACATACGTGTCCACATATCTCCAGCAACAGTCCCCATGTGTTCAACAGCAACAGTACATTGAAATAAAATGAAGAAACCCATGTATTAATATTTTTAAAACTCTGAGTACAGCTAACCATAGGTTTACGGGTTTGCCCATCACCTAGCTAAGGTTAAAGCAGCTGAAAAGGCAGAAGAGGATAACAAGGAATATATATGCAAATGAAGCTGCATAGCAATAGTGGAGTGGTTAGACCATCCGCCTAAGGAACAGGCATTCCCAATTTGAGTCCCACTGCAGCACAAATCATTTTCCATGTGAAATCTGTATATGAACATAATTTTACATTGTTTTGCCGTATAACCTACGTAATAACAATTAAATGTGAACTGGAATACTGCATGAAATGCACATGTGAAGTGTTAGTGTCGTAATGAATAAGGCACTAGTAAGCGTGTTTAACTGTGTTTGCATGGGGGTAAGCATTGTCCACACAGAGTAAGCAAAGTAGAAGCTAACTGAGTGCAAGAAACTGTAACCAGAGGTTAGCAATGCTTACCGTCGTGTAAACCCATGCAAATCCACTTACAACTGCTTTAAAGTGCCTTAATCACTCTGGATCCAACAGCCCATGTTCTGCCCAGCAACAAAGTAAACTGCCTCTGCAAGGCTCAAACCCAGGACCCTGTACACTATATTCACAGTAGTTAACCACTAAGCCATCATAGTAATAGATAAGCGAGATTAAGGCCATACATCCCGTACACCCACATGGATTTAGATATATATATATATATATATATACAGCAATATATAGATATATACATATATATATATATATATATATATATATATATCTATATATATATATAAATATATATATATATATATATATATATATATATATATATACATATATATATATATCTATATATATATATATATATATATGGGTCCACTACATATGACCGAAAGTTCATATGACCGAAGCCCATTTGACTGAGACCATAATACCAAAAGTTCATTTTACCGAAAGCCCATATGACCAAAAACTCATTTGACCGAAAACCTGCACTGGCAGGTATATGCCATTTCCCGACTGTAGCGCGACCCTGGAGTGAGAATATTAAGTTGGGGGGTGTGGGGGGTGTAGCCCCCCACATTTTTCAACAACCTTGCACTGATGTTATAAGTTTTCATGGATTTTTAATGGATACACATGAATATAATAGTACATAAACTGCAATTATGTGGGGGGCGTAGCCCCCCACACCCCTCGATGTGGGGGGCTGTGCCACCCCCCCCCAACTTAATATTCTCACACCAGGGTCGCGCTACAGTGGGGAAATTGGCATATACCTGCCAGTGCTGGTTTGCGGTCAAATGAGTTTTCGGTCATATGGGCTTTTGGTAAAATGAACTTTCGGTATTATGGTCTCAGTCAAATGGGCTTCGGTCAAATGAGCTTTTGGTCGTATGTAGTGAACCCATATATATAGATAGATATAGCTATATATATGCAGACATATACATATATATATATATATATATATATATATATATATATATATATATATATGTATAGATATATATAGATATATATATGTATGCAGACATACATATATATATATATATATATATATATATATACACACATATATATATATATATATATATATATATATATATATATATATATATATATATATATATATATATATATATATGTGTGCGTAGATATACACAGATATATAGCTATGATAGGAAACAGCACACAAGAATGAGATATGTTCGCAGGCTATGCCAATGGAAGTGAGGGACCCAAGCAGTACTCTGATGATGCCCTAACATGGAAGGGTGAAAGCGCTTAGTACTGTTGTTACAACTATTTTACTGTTTTCGTTGTGGTCCAGTTTTGTTTTGAATAAAGAAGATTTTGCACCAAGTTCTAGGAGTCAAGGTTCTGATTGTTGCTGCTTACTAGTGAACTGGTCGTAAGTTTGGACCCAAGCAATAATCATGTAACACGTAGCATGACCCCCACCCCCAGTCGGACAGTGGAAACATACACACAACCCCACAAACAATGTAAATAGTCCACTGCTCCCCAGACCACAGGCAGGATACAACCGGGGAGTACACAGTGAAACCATGAAATCTAATCTTGGAACACAGACAGGAGCATCCCTTAAGGGACGCCCCAAAAATTGACATATTATGGGAGGAAGCTGATGCGATGACCATTCTGGCCGGGGTGTGTACATACCCAGAATACAAGGGTGGGAAAGCCTGATGACCCATGGGTCAAGACAATGTACGACATGTGTCCCGTGAAGTAGAGAGTGGGCAGCGTGTAGTGGTGTGCTCAGACCCGACCTGCACCCAGAGTAAGGATGGGTGCTGTAGAGGAGGTGCTGGTGGGGGAACTATGGGTAACTATTTATGGGTCTAGGTGTGCAGGTGTTGGCTGAAGTGGGTCTATATGGACAGCCCCAGGGATGTAAGCAAAAGTGTTCATTGGGCAGAAGAGTCGCCCAACGAGCAGCCACACCCACTACAAGTCCCACTGCAGCAAAGTCTAATCTACATGGCAAAGAACGGAATAACTCGATGTAGATGTATATATGTAGAGGTATGTGTGCATATATCTACCCATAGCTACATGGAGATTTACCTCTCTCTCTCCATAGTACAAATGTATACAGAGACAGAATACATATACATACCCACATATTGATATATACATATGCAGACACCCCTACACCCATATGTCGTTAGATATATATAGACAGCAATATATAAATATATACATCTATGCAAGCATATACAGATATAACTGTATATAGTAATGTAGATATATATATATATATATATATATATATATGTGTGTGTGTGTGTGTGTGTGTGTGTGTGTGTGTGTGTGTGTGTGTGTGTAAATATACACATGTATATTGCTAGGATATGATACAGCAGTTATGAATTACATATGTTCACAGGCCGTGCAAATGGGGGTGAGGGCTCCAATCAACAAACCTGTAACAAGTAGCATCAACCCTCCCCCCCAGCTTGACCAGTGAAACATACAGACACACAATAAAAGTAAACACACCACTGCTTCCCAGACTACAGGCAGGATACTACCAGTGAGAAAGACTCGCCAAGTCCAATCTTGAAACAAAGACATGTGTGTCCCTTGTGGGACACCCAAAAAGTCAAACATATTTGGGTTTCCTGCTATTACACCAATGTCGAACAGCAGGCCACACATGTTCCCAGTTTACAAAATAGGGGAAGCCTGATGATCCATGGGGCAGACAGCATATGTGATGGGTCCTGAGAAGTGGGGAGTGGGTACAGTGTACAGGTGTGGCCAGACCCGACCTGCACCCGGAGTAAGGAAGAGTGCCGAAAAGGATGTGCAGACTGGAAACTATGGGTATGAAATTATGGGCCTAAATGAGCAGGTGTTGGCTGGAGTGGGTCTATGTAGACCGCACCTGTGATGTAAGCAATAGTGTGCCTTGGGTAGGGCCGCCACCCAATGGACAGCCACTCCCGCTAAGTGTCCCACTGCAGCACAGTCTATAGTACATGACAAAGAATGGAATAACCAGATGTAGATGTACAACTGTAGAGGTGTGTGTGTATATATACCCATACCTACATACCTACATGGAGTGAAACCTCCCCCTCTCTGTAGTACAAATGTGTACATACAGAGATAGAATATAATTAAACACCCACATATAGATATATACAAATGCAGACACCCATACATCCATATGTCATTAGACATATATATATATATATATATATATATATATATATATATATATATATATATATATATATATATATATATATATATATATATATATATATATATATATATATATATACAGCAATATATATATATATATATATATATATATATATATATATGTGTGTGTGTGTGTGTGTGTGTGTGTATATGCATACAAATACAGATATATACATATATATGTATATAGATATGTAGAGAAATATATGTATATATGTGTGTAAACATACACATATATATAGCTAGGATATTAACTGAATTATGTATTTAAATCACATCTGTTAACCGGGTAAGTCTGGCTGAGCTTCTGGCTCATTTACAGCAGAGACTCATGGAGAAAAGTTCCTCAGGACTAGAAAACAGTTTGTTAAATAGTAGTATACAGCATATATATATATATATATATATATATATATATATATATATATATATATATATATATATATATATATATTGTTTGTGTCTTTTGGCTTTTCCCGGTTAGGGGTCGCCACAACCGAACTCCAGTCCGCTAATGATTGGCTGGCTTGCCGGGCCTAATGCACAACCTTCAACGAAGGAACGCCCGTTCACGCATGTCGCCACACAGAAGACGCTCTAACTGAGAATCGAACGGGCAACGTCTATCTGTGAAGTGACAAAGCTACCGCAGCACCACCACCGCAGTATATATATATATATATATATATATATATATATATATATATATATATATATATATATATATGTATATATATATATATATATATATATATAGCTATATATAGATATGATACACCAGTTAAGGATTACATATGTTCACAGGCCATGCCAATGTGGTTGGGGGTCCAATCAACAAATGTGTAACACGTAGCATCAACCCCCCCCCCCGCACCTAGACAGGTGAAACATACAAACACACGATACAAGTAAACACACCACTGCTTCCCAGAGCACAGGCAGGATACTACCAGTGGGGGAGACCTGCCATGTCTAATCTTGAAACAATGACATCAATGTCCCTTGTGGGACACCCCAAAAATTAATGATAATCGCTTTCAGTCTCTGTAACAATTTATCCAACCAGGCTGTATACGTCCACGGACCAGTAGCTTGTGCAAGCCTGATGACCCATGGTTCGAGACAACGTACGACATGGGTCACAACATGTGGAGAGTGGGTGGTGTGTAGTGGTGTGGTTAGACCCCACCTGCACCCTCAGTAAGGATGAGTGCTGTAGAGGAGGACCAGGTGGGGGAACTATGGGTATGCAGTTATGGGCCTAGGTGTGCAGGTGTTGGCTGGAGCAGTTGTATTCGGACCGCCCTGAGGATGTCAGTAATATTGCGAATTGGGCAGAGCATACACCATACCTCTCAACCTCTAAGAGCTAAACCACTGGACAGAACCTAAACTGTTGGGGGAACAAATAGGGACAGAAAGCACATATTCCACTTACAGCCTTAGAAGGCTGATAGTATAATGCGTTATGCATTAGCATGAATCATCTGAAGGATGTGGAGTCTTAAACCCAATTACTTGTCTGTATTTAATGGCGTCAGTTCCCAGGTATTTGCCAGATAGGTGCAGATTGTAAGAGGAACCACAAATATTAACAAACTCTGGACAGGCCACGGATTTTGTACAGTCTACAGGCATGCTTACGCCTAACAAGCAGCCATTCCCAATATGGGTTCCACGGCAGCACAGTCCAGTGTACATGGCAAAGGATGGTATAACCATATGTGTTGTTGCATTGCCTACTACACAACACCTACGAACACATGGTCACAACACCCCACTGTAGGCATGTAAGCTGATGTAATAGGCATCACAAGGTATTATTAAAGTCCTCACCCCCACCCATGGGTGTGAGTGTCCAATGCAAACACCAAATGCAGTGCATATGCACAGCTGTTGTCGTAGACAACATGGCGAGCTGTGGACCTTCCCTGCAGCCATCCTACACATCCTGGGAACATCCCCCTACTAACACTCCCCTTTGTGCCCCATGCACACCACGTACCTATCAGCCCCTGTTCCATTCCTATTAATGTCTATGGGTACACGTAGGTGACACCCTCTTCCCCCACTATATTGCCAGTATCTGGAACCCCAACCCCACATGTAGTATCACAGCTGTCACACAGGATACATGTAACTAACACATGAAGGAACACCACAAGCAGACCTAGAGCAGCACAGGCTCACCACCTTGCAAACCCCCCCCCACCTCACACTCTATACCACTACATCAACTAGTGATACCAACACCTCTTGTCCTGCCTCGCATACAAATCCCAACATCTGACATACCTTCCCTATTGCTCCCCATCCAATTATACCTATGGGCTACTATACAGTTACAATGTCACCCCCACTACCTACCTACCTATTCCTTAGCTATTCGCCTCTACTGTACCACACAGGTATGGAATAACTACACCTACCCCGAATACTTGCATGTAACCTATCCTGACCTGTGAAACAGGAATCCAACCTCACCTTAAACTGACCTTTGTCAACAGTCATACCTGACATGTAAACCTGACCTAAGCATGGATAATACTGACAGTTTAACGTAAACTAAGCATGATTAATGGAGGACATAGCTATGTTATGTCTGTTACCCTGTATGAATGTGATCACCCCAGTATTAATTGGGATACGTAGCTGGGATCAATGTGGAGCTCTACACCCCGGGCCACCGCTGACAATGGACAAGCATACAGTCTGAGTGTCCCGGTTGGCAGATGTGAACAAGATGCACGATGTTGCGCGTGTGTATGTGGTAGCAAGCGGGTGTAATCCTGTTTGGCCACCGGTATGCAAGTACCACACTGGTGAAGCAATGTAGAGGCTAACTGAGGGCAAGAAGCCACAACCAGAGGTCAGTAATGCTGTGCTTCATGCAAACCAGCGCATACCCATCTACAAATGTTCTACAGTGCCTTAGTCACTCTGTAGCCAACAGCTGTTGTTGTGGCCATTAACAAAAATAATCTGCACTGCCAGGTTGCAAACCCTGACCCTGCACACTATAGTAGACATGAGTTCCACTAAGCCATGGCGGATAAATATTCAAATGCTGTAATCACAAACAAATCATCCAGCACAGGCATCCAACAGTATAGGAAATATATATAAGTGTGTAGATTGATACTATAACATGTGTCCATTGCTCAACCACAGTATTATGAGCAGTCTATGTACAGCACAGAATAGTGCCTGTCCAATCATACTGTGAGAACAGTAGTCCTGCATAATACCTAAGGGAATAATGATATACGGTGCACACTGTAGGGGCATGTGAGCATGCTTCATTCACAGTATGTCACACCTGGGACGTTGGTACCGTGGAACCGGGAGATGAGGCTGGCCAGGTGTGTGAGCAAACTGCTGCTACTCAATACCCTGGCAGGATGCTACCAGTGGGAGAAACACTGTAGACTAGCTAGGTCTACTCTTGACACAACAATAGGTCCGTCCCTGGCAGGATGAACCAATAGTTGTGGGTCACATCGATGTCACCACCAGTATCAGAGGAAGATCAGGGGAAGTCTAGTACATACATGGACTAAACAGATGAAGAGCCTGTAGGGCGGCGCAGTGGTGCAGTGGTTAACATTGTCACCTCACAGCAAGAGGTTCTCCAGTTCGATTTATGGCTGGGGTGCCTTCTGTGTGGAGTTTGCATGTTCTCCCTGTGTTCGCGTGGGTTTCCTCCGGGTACTCCGGTTTCCTCCCACATTCCAAAGACATGCATCTGGAGCATTTCTCCCCAGGCCTCCGCTGAAAACAGGCTCTGTGGAACCTAGTCAGACTTTCCCGGTCAACAAATGTTAAATAAATAAAAAAATAAAACAATAAAAAAAATGCTTGGGTGGGGACAGTATACTGGAGGTGTACCGAGACATGCAGAGAGGGAAATGTGTGGAGGTGTAGTAAGGCAGGGCTAGCAACCGGGGAATGGATGGATGCTGTGTACGTGGAGCTCAGCGGCCAGGGGAAGGGAACATGGGTAAGTCATTATGGTAGACATATGCAAATGAAGCAAAACAGCAATAGTGTAATGGCCAGGGCATCTGCGTAACGTGCTCGCATTCCCGGGTTGAGTCCCACTGCAGCACATCCTATTTTCCATGTGATATCCGTATGTTAACTTCGTTGTGCTGTATAACCTACTAAGTAATATTTATATTGGTACAGGAGTACTGCCTTAAATGCACATGTGAAGTGTCATACTGACTAAGGCACTAGTAAGCATGTGTAAGCACATAACAGCAGTAGTACGCTTGGATACGCGGTTGTACGTGTGTGTACATGTATTCACATGGGGGTAAGCATTGCCTACATAGATTGAGCTGAGTAGATGCTAGCTGAGTGTAAGGTAATGCAACCCAAGCTTAGCATTGCTTAGCTCTGCGCATACATGCGCAGACCCGCATATGACCGCTCAAATGTCCCTAACTCACTCTGTATCCAACAGCTGGTGTTCTGCCCTGAAACACAATATACAGCCTGTGGAAGGGCCACACTCGGGATGCTGCACATCATACATTACGTGATTTACCATTAAACCATGGCAGATGTACATAACCACTCATTCCACATACATATCATCCAGCAAAATTAGTCAACAGCACAGGGAATGTAGTAATAACACACCACACAACCTCTTAATGCATGAATCCTGGACATAGTGCGCCATAATGTAGGTACATATAGGGATATCTCTCATATCTTGCTCTAACACACTTCAAACGTTGCAAGTTACACAGTTATATGTAGTAAAACACATATATTGCTGGAGATGATACGTCTGAAACATGTACGTGTTGGCATGAATGACTGACCTCAATCCTAAGGTCGTCCATGTCAATTGCCAAGAGAATGAGGTACAGGCCACACATATAGGCCGAACATGCATGGACATATGGACAGCTATACATCTGTTAATGTAGAGAGATAGACAGCTATAGGTATATATATGTATGACTGACATATAACCATATAACAGCAATCATACAGAGACAGCGTAATATATTCAGTGTATATATATATATATATATATATATATATATATATATATATATATATACATACTTACATACACACATATCTATATATATATATATATGGATACATATACATAGCTAGAGTTATATCAATGTCCAGTTCTATCCCTCTATATATGGGGGTGTAACATATGTACCTATGTAGAAATATATATATATATATATATATATATATATATGTATGTATGCATATACAGATAGACATGTGTATATGATTTCAACATGGGAACGGACTCCTGGCTCACTCCATACTACATAACAGACCATGAGCACAGTTAATGGGGGTGGGGTCACACATGAGGGACACCAGGTAATTACTGTAATGTAACCCCCCCAGCCCTAAAGGATATGCTGTGCAAACCAATATCCAGCACATGCAGTACTTGACCCACCACAACACAGCTACAATGCTCCAACAGTTATCCATGTCACCTGTACATGTCAGGCCAATATCTATACCATATCATGCAGATACATCATTGTACCATAGGGAATGTACTATGCTGAAGGGCTACACATTACAATGGTACAGATATGCACACACACATCCATACATTGACAATCATGTGCAGGTATATATGTACCCATATATCTTATATATATATATATATATATATATATAGATAGATATATACATATATATATATATATATATATATATATATATATATATATACATATATATATGTATATATATATATATATATATATATATATATAAGATATATGGGATATATGGGTACATACACATATACACAGACAAAGGGTATTTGTAGCCATACATGTGTAGCAGTAATGTAGACATACTGGATGCAATGTATATCCCCAGCCACAAGCCCTGTAACCAGTACCTGTGACATGTGTGGTGTGGCAACCAGCCCCACAAAGGGGATACTTACACTGCACATATACCCACTCACAATTCAAAGGACATGACACGACACACAGGTATGTATACACAGACAACCTTTATGTGTGTGTACCATACAATAATGTATGCCTTTACTGACAGCACGTGGATGTTGATCTATATAACCAGTGATGGATGCAAGGCCCACACAAAATAGACGATGCAGACATTGTGGATATATATCATACTATGGTGTCAATTCGTACAACAGTTGACAACAGATTTGCCTGCACGATACATAACAGTCAACAATATCAGATGTAGTTCAGCAGCCTACAATTGCACCCTGTAGTCAAGGCCTAGGGGGACATTCATTACTTATGGTAATGTCAATGTACCTGTCACATGTATGGTACCTGGCCAACAAATGTTGTGGGTGTCCACACTATGACTGGGATGATAGTAGGAATGCTAGTAGTGGTTAATGATAGGCCATTACCTAACAACCCATACCCGTATCACAGCAGGACAATGGCTGCCATATATATGGATGACAAAGGCAGAAACGCAGGGCCATACCAGCAATATTGCAGTAACACACCCTGGAACATGCTGGTGTTACAGGATGTGTTGCAACATACCCTTATGCAGGGATACGACATCAGGTACACAAATGGATATAGCCATGTACTGCTAGCACGCAACACACACACTGCCAGTGTAATATCCGGCAGAGGACCTGTGTGGTGAACAGACAACACATGATAGGCACACCTCTGTCCAGCTAGAGGATGGCCCACAGTAGTGAGCTATGCAGACAGACTGCAGTCCAAGGTAAACTCGTATGTATAGACACACACACACACACCCTGTAACACCAGTACTATGCAAAGCATTACACCACTCTACTCACAGTCTGTCTGTATGTCCTGATTCTCCTAAATATATATGGCTGCCCTGAGCGTGCAGGTTCTCCTGTAAGAGATATTGCTACCTGCTGTCTATAATATTGATGCCCACATACAGGAAGGATGTCCATCACACAGGGAATGTACAAGGAATACGCCCACATGATGTAGGGATTCATAGTGGGTGGTTGCCATGACAGTGGTAATTGGAAGTACTACACATGTGAACTCATATAAATATATATATATATATATATATATATATATATATATATATATATATCTACAGATATATATATATATATTATATATATATATATATATATATATATATATATATATATATATATATATATATATATGGCTATCTGGATACATACATGTCCATATCGTCCCACCATATGTCCTGAACATGGAGTGTAGCCCTACCCCAGCCCCTATAGTCCAAATGTAGTAGTGCAGTGGGATGTCTGGTATGTAAAGCTGGTATATTAATAGACACTTGCTACTGTCATTTGGATTGTTGTCACAGACACAGTGTGTGTGGAAGATGACATCTGCTCATAACATGTGTGCCATTGGCTACTGACAGACATCCTAAGGTTATCATGGTACAGTACCTGCATATATAGCAGGCTCGACAGCCATGTCACAGCACAGGGTATGATACACCTGTGTGACAGTGCATAACCACAACCAATGTGAACACAGCCACAGCCACATATGGCACACTAGCATAATAGTACAGTATATGGACTATCTGTCCTACACCATCCTCATATGTGCCACTCACAGCATGACCCTACATATACTAGGCTTCTACACAGTCCAGTCTGATGACTGTCTGTGGTATGGGACATGTGTGTGTATGGCCCTACACATATGTAAAGTAATATGGTACCATACAGTGGGGCAGCATGTAACAACAGATAGAAGGGGAGCTAGAACAATGACATCAACCACAGTGTGTACACAGGCCACAGTACATATTAACAATACACACACTGCCGACATTCACCATCACTACACAGACCTCAGTACTGTACAAATATCCACAGGATTTCCAGGGTATGGCATTAAGTGTAACCCCTACTGTACATGACATGTGTAGCAGTCTGACATATCACTGGCGTGTTATCAGATATGTTTACACTATTTACTGTGTACAGCACATATGCACCACTTCATGCACGACACATGTACAAAGGTTGACAGAGGTGTGGCTGACAGCACATACACAGGGCCAGTATAGACATGTTGCTGTGATACCCTCATCACTCTACCACTGTAACGGGGTTTGTTGCAACATATGTCCAATGAGGGATATGTAGTCAGTAACTGTCACGGCCTTCACCATCAACAGACTGCAATCCTCACATTACCTTCTGCATTCCATGGATAGATGCATTGTGGCTAACACATGACACCAAAGGCACAGCACTGCTCAGTCTGCAGATGAGCCTGCAGATGGGGATTCCTGATATACATGGAACTGACATGGCAGGTATTGCGACATGTAAGACAGGCATATCCAGACAAACACTGTTAATCCAATATTACTCCATATGCAGTATAGCAGCACTTACAGTTTGTAGTCAGTTCAGGCACATGCCCCTCCTGTTTGTTGCCCTTTTCCTACAGCGTATGTTGTTAGAGTTAAATCCCCAACCCATCTGAAATGCTGTTTGCCAAATTACAGTTCTAGCTCTTGTTCACAGTGACAGACAAGGGCTAACACCACCAAGATGTTCCCAGGTAGTGGAGTGAGTTTCCATGCAATTGGCTATGGGAATGTTACCACACCTGTTCCACATGCAATCGGCTAGGGAAGGCCTGAATCTCGTGCAGATGCCATCAGCTGATCATGAGCATTATGTTAAATACACATGCTACTGTCTAAGCAATGCATGTGTGGGCCTCCACATCCACCAGAGAGGGAGTGAGGGAGGCAGACAGAGGTGAATACATGTCAGAGAGGGGTGGGAGGGTAAAACCGACGCATGTTTGTGTCACATACCTACCAGCACAGGGTATCAAACACCCAACAGCTATGTAGTGCTATCACAGTCCAATGCTGTTATTGGATGTGCCACATGGGTTATCTGGTGGGGAGCACTCAGAACATATATGTGATGGTGAGTGACATCTGGAACAGGGATATGGTAGATATACAGTAGGTGACGTACACATGCCTGTCTGCATGAACAGGTGCCAGCATCAGCACAGGCACACTCACACAAGGACACACACACATTAGCACACTTGGCAGACCCAGCAGTGCAACCCATCACTAGTGGGCTTGCCACAACACATCAATGTGCAGGGAACACATGTACCACACGGGAGATACAGAGGTCATATGAGGGGGTGTCAGACATAAGGCGGCATGCTTCACTGTGCACTGGGGGGAGTAGTGCATTTGGATGTGGACATACGCATCATACAACACACACACGGACATACAGGGTCCAGTTCGGACATGCATAGGTGCATGTCTGCATGGGTGTGTGGTGGCCAACAGTGCCAGCAGGCTATACAAGGGTAGGTGATGGGTATAACTTGGCATCAGCCCACATGACTATGGTCTGCATTGTGGCACAGGCCTGTAGCTTCTGCATTTGCCCGCGCAGGTGGGTATTGCATCCGTCTTCCAGGCACCTAGGTGACTATTGTGTGTGGTCAATGCTGTGCATCATTTGCCATTTATGTGCTCCCTGATCCATGACTTGGACGGTGTCTAGGAGGTGCACACCTCCCACATGCATGTACAGTGACATGTGGAACTGTACCTGCGGTGTCTGGCCCATACTGTGAACACAATTTATCATCAGATGTGCCAGTCTTGCCCATGTGTTGCAGGGAGTGGTACTGGTCAGCAGATTTACCTTGCACCCACATTGATAGCATGCTGACAGCATTTCTTGATGTCAGTGTTGTCTGTCCATACAGGCCATGTTGTCAGACATGGTATGTCCTTTGTGAGTCACATGTGAAGGCACAGTGGGGTTGCTAACTGTGATTGGCAGGCCTTGATGTCACATTTATGGGTATGGCTTTGCACCCCAGCCTCTCAGCCATTTACATCTGTTATCCCTGTATGGTTGAAATTGTGATATATAGTAGGGCCACCATAAATGAAATTAGCAAAACCCCTCCACATTGCCCACAGGTGTCACAGACTTCACAGACTCACAACCACCTCTACACAGGATACGAGTTGCAAACACACACACACACACACACACACACACACACACACACACACACACACACACACACACACACACACCTTTCATGTCTGGGAGTAGAGCCCCTACCTAGCTGGTTTACTACACTACAGCACTACACCGTTATATTACGCGCTATGGACATTACTGAAGTTCATCTTCCCCAAAGGTGTATTTCACAATTAATGACATCAGCAGGACTACCAAAGTAGGGCATTTGTAATGTACTGTGAATGAGTAGCCTATAATGCAATGCTCCATACACAGACACTGAGACACACACATCACATCTGGAACTGGCACGGATGGAGATGGAGCACTACCACCATTCTAAATCACACTACAGCAGTACGCAGTTACAGAATGTGCTACGGTGTTTACTGGACTATCAATTTCCCAAATGTGTACGTCTAGATGAGTGACATCAGCAGCCTTGGCAAAGTAGTGTATTTGTATTGTATGGAGTGTGAGTAGCCTAAAAAGCATTGCTCTTTATCCAGTCAGACTCACACACACACACACACACACACACACACACACACACACACACACACACACACACACACACACACACACACACACACACACACTTGCCAGGGCTGGGCTTTTAACACCTACCTAACTAGTGTATGCAGTTACAAGACATGCCATGGTCATTACTGGGCTATCAATTTCCCAGAGGTGTACTTCTAGGTGAGTGACATCAGCAGCCTTGCCATAGTTGAATATATGTATTGCATGGAGTGTGAGTAGCCTAACAAGCATTTCCCTCTACACAGTCAGAGGCAGACAGGCACATACACAAACACACACTAACACAATTGAAAGGTCTGGGGTTAGTTCTACTACCTAACTACTCTGTCACTACAGCAGTACGCAGTTAAGGGATGTGCCATGCATTTTACTGAGCTATACCTCTCCCAAAGGTGTAATTTACATTGGTTAACCTCAGCAGGCTTGTCATACTACTGCTATGGGGAGGGCAGTGTGTGCATGGGCCATACCCCATTCATGTAGGGGTTGACATGCCACATGAGGGCACAAACGGGGTCATATGTCACAGGTGCATGTATACAGCTACTAGATGGCTGCTTCCTTGTACAGTCTTGTTGCACAGCTGGCACGTACACCACATAGTCTGTCATGCTGACAGGTACTGGTGGCTAGTATCCGCAGTGGGTTACATCTGTACCTCATGTGTTGAGGGCCCTTAGGCTGTGTGCCAGTTGGGACAGACCTGCATGGCTCCTTGTCATGGTCACCCTCTTCCACACATCTATGCCCGTGTGCCTGTGGCTTACACTATAGTGTGTTGTCCTTACATATTTGTCTGCATTCCTATCCACTGTGTGTGCAAGACAGGAGTGGTGCATACTGACATGTGCTCACACTGAGAACTGCAACTTCCAGATATGTCTGGTCCACTGGTGTTTGCAGACATGGCCTTCATGTGTTTATGTGTGTGAGCATGCCCAGTATGACCTCTCAGTATGTTGTTGACTGATATTGCCTTCATTCCATCTGTGTTGCATATGTGGACCATGTCCAGGTTGTTTGTCCTGCAGTGCTGACCTTTTGCTGTACATCAACAGGTAGCATGCTGTGTCTGCAGGGTATCCATCAGTCATTTGCCATTGACTGTTGCTACATTTCTGCATAGCGGTGGGGGGGCACCTGACTGTTTCTACTGTTCTACACAGGAGTAGGGGGGCACACCTGACTGTTACTCTATGAGTATGTTGGATGGGGGGAGTGCACCTGATACTTGTACACATTTGCTAGGACTGTACTGGTAAGTCAGGTACTCCATTTCACTCTGTAGTTTTACCTATCCTGCTGGCTAGGGCTAACCATTGTAGTATAGATCCTAGCTTATTTTGCCTACATATTAGTGTCTGACTTCCTAGCCTTCACAACTTACATCTGACTGCCTGGTCTGCTGTGGTCTGTCTGTGTAGGCCTGAGGGAGGGGTTAACCATAGGGCACATTCAGAGGCCATAGTACAACATTTGTTTGTGTTTGTCTTCACCTGTCCTGCTGGCTGAGACTGTTGCTGGGTATGTGATCCTTCCTGACTGGTATGTGTGGCTCTTATGGACACCCCTGTCACTCAGGTAATTTCCTACAGTGTATTTTATCACCCTGTGTAGTACTGGCTACTATGGTGACTCCAGTGTGTGTTACAGATCTCATGCTGCCACTACTACTTTCTGCTGCCTTGACAACCGGCCACCCAAATCCCTTGCATGTTTACATCCATACCATCGCTACAGGTAACAACACATTCTACTCCATTTGACAGTTGGTAGGTTGATTGACTTACCTTGAGGGTGTGCCGGATTTGAGGATGGTGCTGGAGGGCTGCCTATGTCGGATGCACATAGTACACTCCCTATACATGGTTGGGCACAGGTAGTGTCATATTTGGCATCCCTTTTACTGTTTATGTAATTCAGAGAGAGGTGTCATTCCCTGAGGTTCTACTGTGTCAGTGCATATGCTATGCCTTGCCTCTTTGCCAAGGCCAGAGCATACTGGGCACTCCCCCTTCTGCCTACTGGAGCAGGCTCAGGTTATTCCTCCTCTGAGTCACTCTGTACCTGTACAGGCCTTGGCATTGGTGGGGGGCTTTGTGGCCCTTCCCCATGTTGTTCCTGCTGCAGCTGTTTCTGCAGGATCATATTGTGTAGCATAGCACATACCATTACTATTTGGGAACATGTAGCTGGTGAATATTGCAGGGCTCTACCAGATGTGTCCAGACACCAGAATCATGACCTGAGCATCCCAAACACACTCTCTATTATATGTCTGGCCTGTGCATCATTATGGCTTTGTTGTTCAGGTGTGTGTGCATTTCTGATGGATGTCATCAGCCATGGCTCCAGTGGGTACCCAGCATCCCCCACAAGGTGACCGTAGGGGATGTCCACATCGGCAAATCTGTGGTACAGCTGTGTCAGTTGCCATATGTGTGAATCGTCATAGCTTCCAGGGCAGCCAGCACACACATTCAGTATAATGCCCTGAGCATCACATACGACCTGGCAGTTGATGGAGGGGATGCCCCTGTGGCTGATGTAGGTCCTACCCTGCACACTGGGTGGTGCTTTGATGCATAAGTACGTGCAGTCTATAGCCCCCACTACCCAAGGGTAGTTAGCTATTTAGTGGAACAGACGCATATTGCGGGTCAACACCTCACGTGTGTTGAGGAAATATACGTGCTCATTGGCATGTGCTGACATGGCATCTAGGAAGTGGTGGAATACTCTGGATGCTGATGCCTGTGAGATGCCCATGTTATCCCCAGTTGTAGTTTGGGAGGTACCTGTGGCAGGTATACCTAGGCCTACACATACCTTGGTATCCACTAGGATGGGTTCCCCTCGGCCAGTGTGGTGTGTCAGGTGTGGCCTACACAGCTCAACGATTTGCTGTAGGAGGTCTGTGTCCACCCTATAGCGCTCCACTATTTCCAGCTCATGTAGCCCCTGGTAGGTTACCTTGGGTCTGTACACTCTTCTCTGTCTCCTCACTGTGGGTTGTTTGACAGCATTGACATCCTCACCACCCTCAGCCTCTTGCACATGTTGTTCTATGTTGCCTGCTGCTGCAGCCCTTCTTATTTTGTAAGTTTGGTTTTAAAATTTCCCTGCTTGTATACACCGGTGGTGTACAGTGTGGAAAAACCAGTGGGGTAGGTGTTTGCTTGGTTTATAGTGGTGTTCTGGGCTGGGCTGGTCTGCTTCCTTTGTGATTAGGTGATTCTGATACATTTCACCTGGCAGCTCAACTAGGTCTCCTTGATTACCTTCCTACTGTTGTTTTCCCTTCCCATTGCCTCCCTGTTTAGGCCCATGTGCGCTCCGCACAAACGGGGTACTCAGATGTGCACGGAGCTGCTTTTTCCTGGTTTAACTTCCTTTTTCTTCCTGTACAACCTGGCGCGCAGCATGCATACCCACTTATACTTTGTAAAGAGTGCTAAGCAGGTTTAGACACACCCCTAGGTTAGCTGTGCTACGCTAGGAGCAATCCCAAGCCACAGGTCTCCAACCCACTTACAGTATGCCTGACACACACCCCCATGATATCACCTATATCCGTCTTTCACCCAGCTATTTATACTCTTACACTCTTGGGACCTACCTCACATCCTGGGAAAATTTGGGATTCACTAACCCTTCCCTCATTTGCCCTTCCCTCATTTGCTTAGGATTGCCTGCTAATGCATAGTTACATGTCCCACACTGAGCCTCCCCCCTTAGCAACCATTACTCGCTGGCCAGGTTGTCTTCTGACTGCCGTTGGCTAGCATGGCAGAATACTGATGTTAGTTGTAATGCTTATTTTAGGTTTATTTTACTAATTTCCCCTCAATCCTGTTTGCCCATCGCTGCTCTATGCTTAACCAGGCGACATCGGCGAAAATAAAATTAAAAGTTGTTTATTTTTTTTTTTGTTTATATTTTGCAATGCTAATGGCCTTCTACTTGGACATTGGCATGCTTCCTCAATTATATGCAGCCTTTATTTGGAGCTGTCATAGCTCCGTTTTGTAGATTGCTGAACTGTACTCGGTTACTAACCGAGTACATTTCTGCACACTGCACTCATCCTGCACGGATGGCTGCCAGCTTCCTGGATCGCATGTTACCCTCATTTGCATGATTTTCACCTGCAAATGATGGCGATTTGCTTACAGGAGCTTGGTCCATGCAGGATTAGCCTAAGAGCTCACGTGCACGTCCCAGGAGCTCGTTCCTGGATCGCACGTCAGCCATATTGCCGAATATAGCTCTTAAACTAATCCTACATGCTATAAAGGACTTCGTAAGGGGGAGAAACAATTATGATAATATAAAGAGAATCTTAACTTTACTTGATTATATTAACCTTACAAAAAATAATATGACTATGGTAACCCTAGACATAAATAATGCCTTTGATTCAGTTCACTGGAGTTATTTATGACTGGTCTTAGAAGAATATGGATTCTAACAAAAATTTACACTACTAAATCTGTTTATGAAAACTCCTTAGCATACATAAAGATAGAATCATGCTTTTCTAAGCCTATCAACATCACTAAATGCACAAAACAGGGCTGCCCCTTGTCTCCTTTATTGTTTGTTATGGTCATAGAGCCATTTTCAAGCAGTATTAGGATGAATAAAAATATTAAAGGCATACAACTAGATAGTCTATAAATGAAGGTACAACTGTTTGCAGATTATATTTTATTAACCTTAAATGATAATGATAACTTGCTAAAAGCATTATTAATCTCAATTGAGTAGTTTCAGAGGCTCTTGGGCTTTATAGTTAATGAAAGCTAGACAAGGGTTTTACTTATAAACTCTAGTAAAAATGTTTCAAACAAAGAATTTTCCAAATACATAGCAGCAGATAATAAAATTAATATTCTAGGGGTTACAATAGCAAATGACCTAGACAAAACAACCTCAATGAATTACACCAATATATTATATTAAATTAAAATTCTTATACAGAAATGGAATAAATTATTTTTTTCAATGGAAGACAGACTTTATAAATTTAAAATGATTATTTTTCCAAAGTGATTATATTATATACAGGCATTTCTCTCCATCCTCTAAATCTTATATAAAACAATTCAATAGATTAATGATAAACTTCCTATGGCACACTAATAAACCTAGAATAGCTATTAATTATCATTTAAATGATTGGGAGACAAGAGGAATTAGCCTTCTGGATATAGAAATATATGCATTGTCATCTACCATAAAGACAACATCAGTATGGGTAAACACATCTCACAGAGCCAAGTGGAAGCAATTGCATGAAAGAATATGCTCAAAAATAGGTCTTACTATTTCTGCATATCGTGGTGACAATGTATCAAATAATTTTCTTTGGAAGATGAGAGAGTATGTAACAGAAAGTAAATGTAAACATACGAGTTCCAAGTTCATAACAAACATAATAAATGTATATAAAAACCTTTTGAATAAAAACCCAGACATAAAAGCTTGGTCATTCTTATTATACCCTATTGGATGTACATTGAACAATAGCAATACTTTTGATATACACATAATCGAAATGCTTAAGAAAAATGAATCGATTTACTGGCACCGACTGTTATAATCTGGGAAAGTTCTAACATTGCAACAAGTAACAAGTAAATTCAACCTAGACATTAATTTCTGGCTAATAATTCAAGATATAAGACAATATATTACAAGCAGATTGGAAACAATGCAGATAACCATTAAACAAAATATGCCTAAACTTATAGACTATATGATCTTTTTTAAAACACAATCTGTTTATGGAAAAGGTCACATCAAATATATATATAAAATCAAACAAAAAATTATATCATAAAAAATATTTATAAAACGATCAATAACAAATTCCCTACTGACTCTTATAAAAAGTTAATACTTGCCTCTGCAAAACAATGGAAACTATTCACATGGAAATGTAGTCATAGATCTTGTATAACACCACACAAAATGGAACTAATGTTTAAACGAGATATGTGAAGCTGGAGGTATAAAATAAAATTGAAAGTAGATAGGCAACATATACTCTGCAATTGTCAACTGCTTTAAATATATTGGGAGCAAATAAAGTATTTCTTATAAACAGTTTTCAATGATAAATTTCAGTTGTTTAAATCATTGATTTTATTTAATACTCCTGTGCCTCAATGTGTTCCTAGAACAAAAATGTCACTCCTGTGGACATTGTTTGCCGCTGCACATAAAATCACAACAACAAATTGGAAAAGTGAGACTGCCTACATTTAAAGAATACAAAGGCATCATACTGAATGTATCATGAATGGAACTAAACACCATCAAGAAGAACAGAAAGGATAACATGTTTATTATGTTATTATGTTAGCATTTCATTGCAAAAGTGATTGAAATACTATAGAAAAAATACTGTAATAATTTATGAGATGAATCTTGATTGTAAAGATGTAGATTGTGCTTGTTAAACTAGCCACCCATGTTTTGTTGTTGTATTATGTTTGATAAAGTTGGGCGGCCATGCTAGTGCAGTGGTTAGCGTTGCTGCCTCACAGCAAGAAGTTCTCTGGTTTGATTCTCAGCTGGGTTGCCTTCTGTGTGGAGTCTTCATGTCCTCCCTGTGGTCACGTGAGCACCCTCTGGGTGCTCTGGTTTCCTCCCACATCCAAAGACATGCTGTAGGTGGATTGGACACTCTAAATTGGCCCTAGGCATGCGTGTGTGTGCCTTCTGTGGAAGGTTGGGCGCTGAGTTAGCAACTCGACACCGTAAAACTCCACTGCCAATCATAAGCAGACAGTTGATGCGCTGTGGCAACCCCTAACCAGAAAAAGCCAAAAGAAGAATAATTATGTTTGATAAAGTTATTTGTTGTTAACCTGTATTAATGTATGTAAATATTATATAGATATGGAACGATTTATCTTTTTGAAAATTCAATAAAAATATTTGAGAAGAAAAATTTATTAGACAAAGATCAGTTCAGTATACAGTATGATTTATAACAGCACATGCATGGAAACTTGACCCAGTTAATGAACTAAATATAAAACATGTAACTATAAAATATGCATAGATATTTATAAAAAAAACAGATTTGTTTTACACAGAAATGCATACAATAAAAAATACTTACAGAGCCTTAAGAATGAGACATGTAAAACATGTAAGACTGAATAAAATAGATTTTAAACTGCTTCATTTCTGAGCTTATTCCACCAACTGTTTGGTGGAAAAATAGCACTGAATGCAAACTGGGCAAGCAATAGGTTTTTGAATAGAATTAACAAGTATCTTGGAAGCATTTATTTTCTTTTATGAAAACCAGCTTAAATGATTTCCTAAATATGTTAATTTAGTTGATATTTTTGGTATTTTCAGTAAGACTGTTGCAGGTGGTGAGTGCTATTGAGACAGCTGTCTCATAGGTGGATAGTGCTTACCCTGGCTAAAAGACTTAAATGCTGTTATTATTTCTGAGTAAGTCTGATGTCTGATAGTATGTTTCTTAAGTAGTGGTGGACAGTACTTGTTTAGAAGTATCTTAAATGAAAAAGTGTTAAATAAGAAACTTGCTTAACTTTATGAAGCTATTTAATTTATTAACAAAAAATCTACTGTAGGGATGGAATTAAGGATTAACAATACAATTACTACATTTTAGACTCAGCATTATCAATAAGGAGTTTTTTGTAAGACCAATGCTTCTTAGCTTACTCCTATGTTTTCTTTGTACATAAATAATAATAAGGGATGAAACGACAGACAGATGCCCACTTCGGATGGTCCAATGGAGCACTGCATGACATTCTTTCTTGTAGCATTAAGTTTGGCATTTAGTAGTAGTATATAATTTGATCAAAAAGCAGACCTTCTCAACTATGCGATAAATATTCTAGTTCAGGGCAGTGATGGTGTTCACTTGATGGAATTCACAGGAACTTATTTAAAAGATTGCTAAAACTTCTTAGATCACTTTCTCCAATGTGCATTTGATCCATTCATGTGGTATAAGTAAATGACATATACGAATGGGGTGTTATTAAGTCAATGGTTAAAGATACATCAGGCTCTCAATGACCTCTAACATGTAACATATTTGGATTGCTATAGCACTTAACAAGACAAATTTGTAACACACAGAAATAACAGCTGCTTTTCTTCTATGTTACACATTCTTTTCTTTAAGTGCTGTTGCTGTCTGAATGTGGGTAACTTGCATTTCACCACCAACAATATTTAAAAAGAAGAATTTCTAACATAAAAGAACAGCAGATGTGGCTGCTATAACTTTTCTATCTGGTAGCCACAACAATACTTAATTGTGAATTGTGGAACTGTTACTGGCTAACAAACTGGAAACAGTCACAGCTATTGATTTTTTCTGTAGCAGATTCTTGAGATTAACTTCTGCTGATGTCTGAAAGCATTATATACATTCAGACAGCAACAGCATTTAAACAGAAGACCCACTGGGGAGCCATAATTATGTAGTTTGCAAGCATCCACACGTAAAAGCTGAATGCATGCACAATTCAGGTCTTGTATGTCCCTCTCAATACAAAATACACGGAGGAGCAATAAAGTCTATTAATGCAATCATGTTCTTTAAAAAATAAGATTTTTTTTTAAATAACATCATTGAGTTTTTGCCTGAGTATGCTTAATTTTGGATTAATACTGAATTGTTCCCAGTCGGTCATTGTGATCTAGTGACTAAAAAACTCCTGTCTGCAAACCTAGCAAATTTTGCTGTTTATTGTCTGTACTCTAATTAGGCTGCCAAGTCCTGGAACCCCTTAACTGTATCTATCGGGTCTATACCCTCCCTTCCATCTTTCAAAACTACTCTGAAAGACTTCCTACCTAAAACCTGGCTTGGTTCTTGCTCAAATCCAGGATAAACTGTATCCCTAAAAGTGAACAAATACCTTTTCATTCCTTATACCTCCTTACTCTCCCTTCTTCACTTACTTCCTTTCTTCTATCAAATTCTCTTCCCTGACTTTCTCTCTAAATATACCATAAGCCTGTTTTTCCTTCATTTCATGTTGCACTTCCTATATGTATTAGGCTAACTTACCTTTAATTTCTCTACAAACTGTCTAACATTTCTCTAAATATTAAATGATTGTCATATATCTTGTACCGATTTCTAACCAATGTTTTTATATTATGTCTAATTTGTAATAATATTTTAAACTATAGATCTTTTTGTTTTATATTTAGAGGTTGTAAAGTTATTGTTCTTAAAATGCTTTAAAATAATTTGGAGCTTTTCTCCCCAGGCCTCTGCCTTAAATGGGCTTCTACGCAGTTGGACCTTCCTGGTAATCGAATGTCTATAAATAACAAATAAATAAACAAATTTACCCATGGCAGATGTAGTATGATCACAAACCTAGTTGTAGATTACTGCTAAGGCAGTAGCATGCTTTACAGAGATGTCCTATAGCAGATCTAGTTATATTAGTGCAAGCTAGTTCAGCACTATGGAGCACTGCAGGTTGATTGCTAGCTGAAAGGTACAATATTGAAAAGAGGGGAATAAGCATATTTTAGCAATGGATAACTGAGCACTAGGAAGAAAAAATTACTAGCTTTAGAGTGTCCACTTTGCTTTTTATAGTATGGGTTATGGCATTATGTTTATTTTAGCAGCAAACTTTACACTACATCATTAGGTACCCTGAACAATCCATCAACTGGCACTTCCCCCAACCAAATCATGAGGCCAAAAAAAATCCTGAGTAAGGAAGCAAAAGCAAAACACACTCAATCATGTACGTAACCGCAATGTCATATATCAGCCACATACATGACTCCAACACTGCACTCTCACCTAGCCACTTGAGAGCCATTGGATTGTGGGGAATGATCTTTTACAATGTTTGTTGAGCATGGTTCCTAACAGCTTGTATCTTAGAAATTTGCCTCTTATTCACAGCTTAGTTGTGGTACTGGTTTGCTGAACTGTCACTCATTATATAAAATGAGGCCTATTCATTTTGTTCAGATTACTTCCTCATTTGGGGACTTGTCCAAAGAGATTAAAGAAACAGGGTTTATTATTGTTAATTATTATTATTACTATTGTGACAAATGTACTTGAGTTATTTCTAGGTGTGAGAGTGATATTAGAAAGACAAGAATTTTGGAAATTCCTTGAAAAACAAACCAGTTTATTCTTAGCAGAGTTAATGTGAAGTTGCATAGTTTTAAGCTATAATTGCAGTGAATCCGTGCTTGGCTGCTGTTTGGACTAAATGTGATGATTGCATTAAGTGCAAAAAGGATTGAAAATTCATTAGTATATTGGGCCAGTTTTGCTTCTTCACAGTGATTAATTGTGTCACTAACAAACATAGTAAAATGGACTGGCCATATTACCAGACCCTAATAGATTCCTTCAGTAAGTCAACAGCTGCTGATGTCAACAAGTAATAGTTAAGTGAAAAGTACACTGACATCCCAGAAGGCTTGCCTGGGAAGGAACACAGACAAGAATGAATGGAGAGACTCAGTAGTTGTTTGTCAACTGGGAATACACAGAGAAACCTAACCAAACCTCCACATGCAAAACCTAAAAAAGAAGATGGTCTGCTATAATCATTGATTTAGTCATAACTTTTCTATAATGACATTAAAATAGACTTCTATAGACTTCTTTAGAAAAAATTCACAAGAAAGTACTAAATAAATTTGTAGTTGTTTCTATAACTTAGTCTGCGGATCAACATGTTTTCTTTTGGAAGGCCCAGAGGTGAAGATGGGAAAGTGTGCGAATGCAGAATAAGGAACCCCAGCAGGAAAGAGACAGTTGAGGAGAAAACATAAAAAGGGAAAATGTTGAATGGCCAGAAGGAAGAGATGAGACAGCAAGAACTCCAAGTGTAAATATATTAACATTACTCTAAATTTTTGAGGAAAATTCCTATCATAGGCGCAAGTGGATGGAAATTGAAAAACGTTAGCTTATGGAATGTGTCTAGCTATCAGATTTTAGGAATTTTAGTTCACACATGATTCTGGACAAAAGGTGGGTTTAGTTGCACAAGATTCAGCACACTGCTTCTGGAAAGAGCAGGAATATAGAGAAGAGACTGTTGGATTGTGGTCATCACAAAGATTTTAGAGGTAAAAAGATGTGCATGGATGTCAGATTGAACAGGACACTCAGCTTTAGGAAATGAAAGGCTGTATCATTTACTTTAGACTTTGACTTGGAATTTTGATTTGTTGACTCTCCACATATTGAGAGAAAAAATAGGTTGATTAATTTTTAAATTTGGAAAATGGTGCTCTTAAATATGGAACTAGATATGGTTCAGTGTGTGCTGTTATTTTGAGCTTATGTAGCACTGAATGCATTACTGAGTAGCTGACATACTCTGTTGAATACTGAATTATAAATGATTCACTGTAATGTAAGCACGTCATTTAGAGTAATTAATTTTTTACTGTATGCAACACTGGGAAATTAAATTACTATGTCTTTAAATGGGGCTCATTTGTATGGCAATATGGGCTTTCTTATGTCAGAATAGTGTGCAATGTGGAAATAAATATGTGCAGAGTATCTGGGAAGGAGACACAAAAAAAAAATCTCATCATATGTAGCAAAGAGGAAAGCATCAGGTGACCAAACAATGATCGTATGAAATAGTCCAACATCAGTACCCATGGGTTTGATTTAATCAAAAATGGTGGATAACTGCAGAGTACAGAGAATGAGACCTTTTTGTCTAAGAGCAGAGTAACTATACAGGGGGACTGCAGGAGATAAAGAGAGATACTTTTCCCTTGAAATGTAGGTAGAGATCAATAATCCAATAGAAGTATGTCGGATGCTGGGAAAGCAAAAGTCAAAATGCCAGACCGCTGTACTGCTTGAAGTAAGTGTTAAGGAAAGGGAGATAAGGAAGTTAAAGGGGTGCTTACTCTGAGTCCGCAAAAGTATGATAGGATATAGTCAAGATGACATGGCAGAGGATGATTGTGGAGGATGCATTTTTTTTGCCCTTGCAAATAAACAACTTTAATGGATGAGTATGAATGGGATATGTGTGTGTGTGTGTGTGTGTGTGTGTGTGTGTGTGTGTGTGTGTGTATGTGTGTGTGTGCGTGTGTGTGTGTGTGTGTGTGTGTGTGTGTGTGTGTGTGTGTGTGTGTGTGTGTGTGTGTGTGTGTGTATATATATATATATATATATATATATATGCAGATCTATCTATCTATCTATCTATATATCTATCTATCTATCTATCTATCTATCTATCTATCTATTTACCTATCTCTATATGAACAGAAGATGACTGACTTTAATAATTGGCTTAGCTTCTGGTGTCATTCTAAGGGGGGTGCAGTATTAGTCAGCACAGGAGTTGGTCAACAGACCAAGTTGCTTTGCCAGGGATGGTCTACACTTCTCCCCTCTAGGCTTTAAATATTAGCTAAATCATTGTCCTCCCCCATAATTTTTTTAGCAATACCAAACTGGACATACTTCTGGCATAACAAATCAATACCAAGAAAATCCAAAGGTTTTACTGGTCAATGCTAAGAGTTTAAACAAAAAAACTCTGCTCCCTAAAAGCTCTTCTCAGTCTAGAGAATGTTGACATCTGTGCAGTCACTGAGATATGGGTTAAAGCCCCAGACTGCACACCAGCAGTGCTAGGCAATAGTGCCTTCCACACATTTAGACCAGCTACTACACAAACAAGGACTAAAGGTGGAAGTGTCTCGATTTACATCAAACACAAATATACCTCAAGACTGGTCAAACAAAACAATGCAAATCAACACAGGCAAAATTCTATACCACTTCACTGCAAGCTATAGGTTCCCCTCTATTTCCCAGGAAACCCATAACATCTATTTAAACTTATTGTAAATACTCACTTATCCAACCCAATATCATAACCATGGGTGACTTTAATTATGGAACTATTAACTGGAAATCACATATGACACAAAATGTGCAAGCACAGAGATTCCTGGATTTTGTAAAACAAACTCCCTGGACCAGATTTTCAATATGCAGACCAGAGGTGCGTACATACTGGATCAGGTCCTCACTAATATGGGAGAGTACTGCAAGCCCCCCTAGTGTAATGTCTTCTCTGGTATGGTCAGACCACAAAATGGTCTCCTTTGAAGTAAAAATAAAACCTGGATGCCCAGCTAACCCTTTAATGTTCAGAAACTACTCTAAATGTAACTTCCTACTATTAAGTGATAACCTGGAAAATTTTCAAGTCCCATAAACCTGAGAACACTACTGCCTATGTGGAACTATTCATAGAAACCCTATACAAGCATGTTAATTTCTGCATAGAAACAGCTGTGCCCACCAGAAAGAAGTACAGAACTAATTCACAAAAACAAGCCACACTGGTGAAATCACATCATCCACCAGCTGTATAACAGAAGGAAGAAAATCATGGCAGAAATTAGGAGCCATAGTCTCCATCAGGATAAAAGCACTCTCCTCAAACTAAACAAACAACTCAGAGGACAAATAAAGTGTACCAAAGCCTAATATGAGGAAAATTTGGCCTCCCAGGCCAAAGACAACTACAAGGCATTTCTTAGCTATGTCCAAAACCTCAAAGGCAAAAGACAATCGTGTGCAGAGCTCATTGCTTATGGGGCCTGGATCCAGAAGATATAGCAAACATACTTACAGAAAATTTCAGCTCTCTCCCCCTTAACCTCCCCTCAGGAAATACCATCAAATTAGCTCTCCCCCACTATCACTAGGGAACAGTAGTCAGGGACTTGTTGACACGCATAGGTAGTAATCTAGCCTTTGACCATCATGTGTCTACAGTAGTGAGCTAATCATTCTATGCTGTTCAACGTATAAACAAAAATAATGGCATTTAAGTCCAAGGAGGTCATTGTTTCACTGTAATTAAGCAGTCATCAGACCTGTTACTGAGTGCAATGCCACCTTTGGTATGCACCTAACCAGGCATATTCAACAGTTGGAACATCCAAAGAAGTTCCTCACTGAAAGAAGATATATAAGTAACATTTCCTTTGCAAACCACCTCAAGGCCCTATTTCTATATTCAGACTGTTGAGGGGAGATCTATGCTAGGTATACAAAGCATTGTCAATCCCCACTCTGATGGAACTCCTGCATATCCAGCATATGCATATCCTGCATATCCACAAAACAAACACCAACATTACTCATTATAAATAATTAAACATTGAATGTGATATAACTAAGACTTGCTAAAGAAAGAGGTATGTATCCCAGAGACTATCCCTTCTCTGGAACAGGCTCCCCTTATATATGAAGCAGAGTCCTCCCAACCCAATTCAAGTGTAACTTGGACAATTTGATAGGGAACAGAAAATTCACCCTTGACTTGGCATCTATGTCTCTAATGGAAGCTGTCAGCCTGTAAATGGTTCAACTGCCAGGCCCCTGCTTATAAATGTTTCATCCCCCAAGCCCTTACTTACAATTATCAAGGGTGCCAGAATTTGCAAGAGATTTGGGATATCAGGCTAGGTTTAAAAATGCCCTTGTGGTCATTAGCCTGAAACCTATATATGCATGCATGAGTCCATGTCATTTCCTCGAAACTCAAAGGGTAGAATTTTTGAACTGAAACTTCATTTGATCAAATTTCACTGAAAAGTACAGAAGTCCATAAAAGGTATATGATGGTGTCATTTCCTATCACAGGGGTTATTAGGGAAGTAAGTCTAGCAGAATATGTGTTCTGCAATGGTCAACATTATGTTTTACCCCAAATTTTTAGATGATTTTGTTTTTGTTCTAGCTCTAGTTGTGTGACCATGTAGTTAGTTTATATAAGTAATGGGAGTGTGGGGCACAAAGACCTCCACACGGGGCTGCAGTGGGGGCTTACCCTCCGGCAAAAAAAAAAATATATGGTGTATTTGTTGTGAAGAAAGTTTTTATATCAAATTAATTTTCATCTGAAGGAGTTTTCAGTCAAATGGGCTGGACCATTTGAGTTTCAATGAAATGACATGGAGCCATAGATGCACACACACACACACACACACACACACACACACACACACACACACACACACACACACACACACATATTATATATAGAATTGTGTGTTTGTGTGTGTGTGCATGTGTGTGTGTGTGTGTGTGTGTGTGTGTGTGTGTGTGTGTGCGTGTGTGTGTGTGTGTGCGTGTGTGTGTGTGTGTGTGTGTAGCTAGATATATATTGTAACATAGCATAGTACTTCCATTAAATAACTGCTCAGCAGGTAAGACAAACTAGGAGAAGCAAGGCAGTTTGGCATAATGGCAGG
Organism: Protopterus annectens; assembly: GCF_019279795.1. Lineage (NCBI taxonomy): Eukaryota > Metazoa > Chordata > Ceratodontiformes > Protopteridae > Protopterus > Protopterus annectens. The sequence goes on along the minus strand of NC_056748.1, from coordinate 950,660,858 downwards.
AGTTAGGTGACAAAAAAGTAGCCCGTTGGTGATTTTACAGCATTAGGAACACTCGTTCTTCCACTTCATAAAAGACTGTCTAAAGCCATGGCAGTCTGCGCTGAGGACGTAGTCTTGAGGGGGTGTCCATATTTTCAGTGAAAGTGCTGGGAGCAGAGATCATTTAAGTAATTTGTGTCATGCAAGAAGGACTCCAGTAATGGACTATGTTAAGACATTCAAAGCAATGAGAGACTTTAAAACTTTTTTATAAGTTACTATGTCCTTGAACCTATGTTTGTGGGTTTGTAATTCAGGGAAGAGAGTGAATCAGGATTGTTTAAACAAAATGCAGTTCCAAAAGTTTGCCAGATGTAAAGATAATCCAAAGCATCTGCTGAACTTTTAGTTTGCAACAAGTTTGATTTCTGTGACTGTTTTTATTACTTATTTTTTCTGGCAACAGTGAAACCTGTTTTCTGTTGTGTAATTAAAAATTACTTTTTTTGGAAGAAACCAGAAAAATGGGTGCTGTGAAATAATAAATAATAGTTTGTGTGTGTGTGTGTGTGTGTGTGTGTGTGTGTGTGTGTGTGTGTGTGTGTGTGTGTGTGTGTGTGTCTGTGTGGGTCTGTGTGCATGTGTGTGTGTATGTCTCTCTCTCTCTCTCTCTCCATATATATATATATATATATGTATATATATATATATATATATATATATATGTATATATATATATATATATATATATATATATATATATATATATATATGTATATATGTATATATATATATATATATATATATATATATATATATATATATGGGTCTAGTACTATTGCACGAAGCTGCAATAGCCGAACCCAACATCACCGAACACATTTTAATGAAAGCTGTTTTACTGAAAAAGCACTTTCATTAAAATGTGTCAAAAAAAAAAAAAAGCGTTTATGCAGGGGGCCCCCCTGCACCCCCCACCCCTACTTTAATATTCTCACTCTGAGACTGCACTACAGTGGGGAAAAAGGAATCTTCCCTTAGCTGCACTGTAGTACGGGCTCCACAATAGCATACTTACATGAAAATGTTGGTTTGATGAACAGCATTTTCACGTAAGTATGTTCGGCCATGAGTGGTTCGGGAAAAAGTGAGTCAGGGATTAGTATGGAACCCATATATATATATATATATATATATATATATATATATATATATATATCTACTGCATCTGCTGAACTTAATCAAAACATCAGTAGATCAAGCAACAAAAAAAAAACAACCCACAACTACTAATTGTGTAGCCTAATATATAAACCAGAAAAGCGTTCAACATTACAAAACATCAAAAAATATTATTCCACAGTCAGGACAATGTTTATTCAAATTAAATCATTTTTATTTACCACAAAATCTAATAATATTGCTTGTAATTCACTCTACTTTTTCCCTATCTCGCCCTATCTCCAAACTTTATAGTTCCTTACCACTATAAGGAAAGCAAATTGAAAAACTAAACATTGTTAGAATTCAACCTAAACAATACTTGAATAACTCCTGACTGTGCTCCTGCTCAACTAATGAAACACCTTAACTGTGAGGAGCAGACTCTACTGTTCAGTTTCCTGATTATTTCACTGCACCTTAATGTTATTGCAGGCACTTTTCTGCCTCTTAACCTATAACACTCCCTTATATCATTTGTCTCTGCTGTACCTCTCTTTCTCATTTAAGTGTAGCTATCTGCAATTTTTTTGCTTTCCACCTCATCTTGATTTTTGGCATCAAACCAAAGTACACAGTTTTATTAATCACAAATATCTATCACTGTATTGTAATATAACTTATGTTTCTGCATTGTATGTCAATATAAGTTCATAATAATATTGATTATGCACTTTATTGAAAGATTTTGTTTAATCCTATGCCTCTGTACTGTAACTGTTATCCCAAGTGATGTTTATTCTTTGTATTAAAATACAACATTGTATACATTTTCTGGAAAGCGGGCCTGAACTGAAAAGGAAGTTAATTTGTTTTTACCCAGTCAGATTTTTTCCCAGTGAAAAAATGGAAATAAATATGTACTTTGGAAGGCTAAAGCATCTGAGAGCACTGTTCTTACAGAAAAAAATGCATTTAATTATATGCAAGCCCTGCAAGTGCCCTTAACTTAGTTTTATACAGTCTTACACTACCAGGAAAATGTCTGTCTTGGTAGGTCTTTCCGGATTCTTCTTTCAGGAAGATTTTCCAGTTTCTTCTTCCAAAATTTTCTTCTATTGTGGTTAGTTCTCCCTCCCAGTGTCACTGCTCTGGACAATAAGCCCTTTTCACAAACAGCAAGCATTTTCTAGTTAGGTTTCATATAGTCCTCTTTTACATTAAATTCACTGACTAAACAAAGCTGTTTTCACTAATACAGACATGCATCTTTATGTTCTTAAAAAAACAAGTAGAAATGGACTGAAGCACATTTGCAAAATGCAAACAAAAAAAAAATACAGACATAAGGGGATGTGAACCCACAAACTCTTTGCCAACATTCTAACAAGCACTACAGTTATGGGCTGAGCCATAGTAGCAGTGACAATAATGGCATGAGCTTTACTACATTTTTTATTTGTAAACTGCCACAAAGTGATGCTTAGTTCATTTGTATAGCCGTTGGCAGCTGAGGTGAATATACTTAGTACATGAGTGACTGATTGATATATACCATTGATATGCAATGAGCAGTGTCATTCCTGCTTGGTTATACAGGGCAGTGATGTTGTTCTTTGCTGCCTATTATGTACATTACAACCCCAAAAAGATAAGTGATTTAGAAGTCCACTGTAGACATGTGTAAGGTTTGTTTATCTAGTTTTATCAAACGAATAACTGGAAAGTGGGAGTATATTAAAGAGATAAAAAGGGGAAACAGTCAGGGCATATAACAGAAGGTAAACATATAAAGAATGAGAAGGATGGGATTGTGGAAGAATGGATTACCTTTTTTATGATACAGGTGCCCGTTTTATATTTATGAAGAAAAGGTTAATTTAGGGAAGACAGAAGAAGGTAAAATGGTTAGGTTAGGTAGTAGCAGAAGACATTCATGGCTGACAGAGTATGGTAGCTCAGTGGGGGAAGGGGAGCACAATGGTTTAGGAGACATCAAATAAACCGAGGGAAGATAATGGTGAGGGCAGGACTGAATGACCGACAGTGGTCGGCATGGCACAAAACTGAAGGGTATACCAGAATGGGGGATAAGTTTAGGTTGAGGTTTTCACAGCTGCAGCACCTACCAGGTAAGACCCCAGTGAGCAATCACTCAGCCCCTTGGGGAATGTCTGCACTGGATCCTGGCTCAGAGGGTGGATCCAGTGCTGTGCAGCGATGTGATGTCACCACTGTGCTCTTGCTTAGAAAGTGAAATCAGCACTGTGTAAGGTCATGATGTCACCACTGTGCCCTGGCTTAGAAGGTGAAACCAGCACTGAGTAAGGTTGTGATGTCACAACTGTGACATAGCTTAGAAGGTAGAACCAGTGCTGTGCAAGGACACAAGTCAATGAGTTGCTATAGGAGGTTCTCACTTTGGCTGATGCAGGCATCCATCCTCCTGTCTATGATATACCAAACAATCTCTGCCAACTAAGGATGAAGGCAAAGGCATCACTTCATACACTGTTACCTGCTGGGTACAACTATACCAGCTTCTGGTTTAAGTTTAACCTGAAGTGGGTGGTGCATATAGGCAGGAAGTATAGAGGCAACAGTTGCAGGATGGGACCCAAATGTGCTGGTTGCTTCTGGTGGGCATCCAACAGGCCTTGCTGGTGGGATGCAGGTCACTGTATATAATAAATAGTATATCATATGGAGAGAAAGAAAATAAATGTATGCAAGAGAGATGACAGTGCCAAGATGGGAAGAGAAATGTAAATACAGTGAAAAACTATGTTGATAGCGCTACAGTTAAGCATAATATAATTGTTCACCCAATAAATACCCATGAATTAACAAGCCTATTAGCATCTATAAATGCATCTTGGACCTGAAACAACAAGTATCATTGCATACAGTCTGACAGACTAACATGCTGAGTTATTCTTACAGAGAAGCTGCTGCCTGTAATTAGAGATGCAGTCCTGATGCATGAGACTAATGCACATATACAAAGGAAACAAGCTACCCAGACATGCATACATATTACCGATAACAGGCAAAGGAAACAATTGCTACATTATATCGAAACATATCCACTTAACTAATGATGATGATTTTACATATCTGGACCATGTTTTACTAATGAAACAAAAAATAAACCTTTAATGCTTTTCTTGTGACACAATTAGGGGTTGGGAGGTGGACTGAACCCACAAGCATCCTCCCAATACGACAGCAGAGACTTAACATCCTAACCCACTTGTCCACCCAAATAACAGGATGATGTATCAACACACTAGCAACACTGAACACATACTGCTACATTTCAGCTATGGCACTAATGACAAAAGTGGCACTGGTGTTTGGAATTAGCATGTTTGAATGAGTCCCTTCTACTGTTAACATTAAAAACAATACATTATGAAGTATGTATACTCATCCTAGTGCTCTCCGAGGTGGTCCAGTTTACTCCTGTGCAGCTACCTATTCCTCCTTATATATTCAGGGACTATAGACATAAAAAGAACATTATGTAATATGTGATGATGGCATGCAGTGCCAGTTTAAAAGTGTAACTAATATATAACAGCTCTATTTAAAGTATGAAGGTGGTGCCCAATGCATAACTTCATCCTCCTACTGGTGCAGGAGACAAAACAAAGGTAATCCAGGAAGCCTGAGTCAGACCTAGTATTCCAACTGTGACCTAGAAGGTGACAAGACTAATGAGAAGCAGAATATAACGGTTTAGTGCACATAAAATCACTTCATATAACAAATCTAGGGGAGTCTCTCTCTTTCTTTGATGCCTTGCCTGCAAGAGAAAAATGATGCCTTGTTGAAGTTTCAAAAGGTTTATTCAGTTAAGTAGGTGAAGACATCAGTTATTGAAAAGTAGTTACAGACAACTGAGGCAGGGTCTAGAGGAGTTGATTGGAGGAGTATATGGGAGGTGGTAAAACAAGCAGCCAATCTCAAACTATAGAGGTTAGTTCCTTATTTGAATCTTCCTGAAGGACACGCAATAATTTAAAAGCTCGGCAGCCTGTGGAACCTCATTAATAGCTAAAAGGTTTATTTTTATGTTTATCAAACATTAATAAGGAGAATTCAAGCAATGCAAAATACCATGAATAACCACTATAGAACTGTATTTAAGAGAACACTTTTGCCTGAGCCTAATGAGGTGCATCTAATAAAGTAGTTTGTAAAACGGGGTACGGTTTGATCACTGAAAATGTCTAATTTTACAAGGTTGTTGACAGACTATATTAACCTGTTTGTATCACATGCAACATGGGGTTTGGGGGTCGGTATAATGGTTGGGGTGTTTACCTCACAGTCACAAGATATAGAGTTTGGTTCTCACCTTTGAAAGGAAAATTGGCTAGGCTTAAAATAGTCCACAAGGGCAGCTAGCCTAGTATTTGGCTATGACCTATGAACTTATAAGAGGCCATGAAGCTATGAACCTATGAACTTACAAGAGGGCATGAGGGTATGAACCTATGAACTTACAAGGGGCCATGACGCTATGAACATATGAACTTATGAGAGGCCATGAATACCTTTGTGGGGCTCACACTCCTTGAAGCACACTATGAAAATGTTATTACATTTTTGGATATTTTAATGTCTAAAGACACTAACAAGAGGTACAACTAATCAAGTATTTTTAGAAAGGAAACTTTTTCAAATTGTTATTTGTACTACAATAGATGTCACCCCTACTGGCAGAAAAGGAATTTTGTTAAGGGCCAGATGGTCCAACTGTCTAGGTTAGTATCAAATGATGACATCTTTAAATACTTAAATTAAAAATATGTTCAGCTTGAGGGGGTTATCTACTTGATCAGATTGATAACATAGAGAATGAAGGCAGTATGAAACAAAATTTTAAATTTCATCCCATCCTAAAACATAGGGGTACCTTAAGTGTGGGAGGCAAGCATAGTCAAAAGGTTTTCTCTAAAGTGATGATTATTCCTATAACAATATGAGTGCTAATACATGGAGAGAGAGATTTGAAAATAACTGGGGAGCAGCTTTTATTTCTTCTTACCTTATGGAAAATTGGGAAATATCCCTATTTGTTTATAAAAAAGGCCAGAAGCCTTAAATAGTAAGGTATGACCAACCCCACCCTACCAGGAAAGAGGAACATGAGAAGATGAGGCTTATGGCTAATGTTGGTTCATTTTTTATTCCAGCACTACAGCAGCCAAATACCCTAAGACTATCACAGTCGGGGGAACCATGATTGTAACATTAAAGCTAATGTTTACCTCACCATTTGATTAAACTGCACTTCATTCTATATAAGAAAAAAAATTAATGTGCATTAAGAAAATGAATCTATGAGCATGTGCATGCTATAAAAAGAAAATCAAATGTATGCATTAAATAGACATGCACAGGTGTGCAGGGATTTTAATTTTCATAGGTTCATAGGTTGGTACTAGGCTATCGGCCCTAGGGCCTATACAAGCCTAGCCATAACAATTCCCTGGCTATTTCTTCCCCACTATTTACTTCCCTGGACCCCTGTCTAGCAGGGCGACTGACATGATCCCTGGGGTGAATTTCCTTTCTCCCATCCAATCATCAAGGTTCCTTTTGAAGAGGGCCAAAGAGGCGCTCTGGTTGACATGTATGGGCAGTCTATTCCAGAGTCTGGGGAGTCTCTGGGTCAGGAACCTATCCCTCCAGCATGTTTTGTTTATTTTGATGACAAGATTTAGATCCCTGTAGCGTGTGGCTCTGAGGGGTTGGGATTTCTTTAAGTGTAGCATGTCCAACAGCTATGGGTTTGACATAGCCTTGTATGTTAAGCTGAGATTGCCTCGGAGTAGACGATATGCAACATAGTATAGCTGGAGTTTTTTAAGGCTGTCAGCATAGGGCATCTGCTTTAGGCCTGTGATTCTTTTAGTTAGGTATTTCTGTGGCCTTTCCAGTTGTTGCAGATGTATTGAGAGGTACATACCAAATGGGGCATTGTATTCTATAATGGGTCTAATGAGGGATGAGTACAGTGGGACAATGACCTTTTTTCTAGATGAAAAGCCCTTAGTGATGAGGTGTGCCACATAGAAGGATTTCCTGAGTGTTGTGGCGATGTGATTATTGAAGATGAGACCACTGTCCACCTGTATCCCTAAGTTTCTTATCACACTTTCGGTGTTTAGTGTACTGCCACTTATGTGATAATTCATGGGTACATGTTTTTTCCCATAGGGGATAACTATACATTTCTTGGCATTGAGCTTGAGCCCATGGCTCTGGCACCAAGCATCTGTTTCTGTAAGGCCCTTTTGTAGAGTATCCACATAATTTGGGAATTCAATAATGGCTCCCAGTTTGCAGTCATCTGCAAACTTTGTTAGCCAGAGTCCCTTAGTGTTGGCCTGTACTTCAGAGAAGTAGATGCCAAACAAGAGAGGTCCCAGGACTGAACCCTGAGGTACTCCACTTGTCACTTGTCTGGAGCTGGATTTGGAGTCAGCTACTTTTACAGTGTGGGTTCTGTCAGTAAGCCAGTTGGCAACCCATCAAGTGATGTAGGGATTAATGCCCAGCTTAGTAAGTTTATCTATAATTCAAGAGTAGGGGATGGTGTCAAAGGCCATGGCGAGGTCCAGATAGGCTGTGTGGACTGCCGTACCCTCGTCCACAGCTCTGGAGACTGATTCAAAGAAGTCAGTAAGGTTCAGGAGACAAGATCAGCCCTTCATGAACCCAAACTGGGTGAGGTCCTGTGTTTTATGGTTGCCAATGTCTTTGTTTATAAGTTCCATGATAATACATTCCATGCCTTGCAGATCAGGCTCATCAGACTGATGGGGCGGTAGTTCCCGGGATCTAAAGTGTATCCCCCCTTGTGGAGTAGGATAACTGCAGCTGTGCGCCACTCAGTGGGCATGAAGCCTGAGGTAAACATAACACTTAGGTGAGGTGCCAGTTCATTTTGTAGTTCATGTAGTAAACAGCCCAGGATGTCATCTGGTCCCATGGATGCTGTATTCTTAGCTTTGGAGAGTGCATTTTTTCCCTGTGTGGCCATTATTACCAGAATTTGGCAATCTTCCAGTATTGAGATGGGCCATTTAGGGGTGAGAGGGGGGGTGAAGCTGGCACTGAATCAATCTGCCAGGATATTGGCAATATCCTTGTGATCAGTATATTTAATGCCATTCTGTTGTAGCTCAGAGCAGATCTGAACATTGCCATTTAGATTCTTGACATAGTTATAGAATGCCTTGTGGTTGTCTTTGGAATCTTTGGCAAATTTTTTTTTTGTTCTGGAGAAAGTACCACATTTTACCAGGTGAGGAGATTGGTAAACCCAACTTGAATACTGTCAATTATACTGAAACCTTTGATCAATACCACTCACCCCCCCCCCCCCAGATTTAAATGAAAAAAAATATATATCAATTAATAGTGTTTTGGTGTTATACCTACTAAATTATGAGTACATTTTTATTGAACTACTTTTTTTTCAGTTACCTTGTATTTTAAAATACTTGTTTTTTATTATTACTATTGTTATTATTATTATCATTTTGTATATACATTTGTGTTGCTAAATACGTATAGTTTTTAGCATTTATGTATCTTTAATTATTTAAGATGCTTTAGTGTTTGGGTGAGTGGCATAATGGCTAAGGTGTTAATCATCTGTGTTAATCACCCAGACAGAAGGCACAGGGTATGATTCTCATCTTTCACCACTATCTGGTTGTAAGCCAGGTGTGAAATGTTCTATAGACTGACTGTGCAATATTTACCTATGAATCTGTACAAATTTTATTTTAAATGCTAGCACTTTTAATATGCAGCTACCAGGGTCACGTGACAGTATGTTTTCATATAAAATGAAAGGAAGTGATTTGTATTTAGTTCTAATGAATTTCCATTTTATACTGTGGGAATGAAAGCACTTAACATTTCCCAATAAACTGTGGCTTCATAAATAGTTTGGTGTGCCTTATTTTTATATGGAATATATGTTTTCACAGCATATTAAAACCAAAGCAATACTTTTACTTATTGGTTTATATTTTGACAAAAATCACATTAAAATAGAAGTAGAATGTTAACTGTTTTGTTAGGTTAAGTACTTTGTATATGTACCCATCTTTGAGAGGTGCAACAGACATCACCAAGCAGATGGTGCTACTATGATGTAAGCTCAACTGAAACATGGAGCCTGGTAAAAATCTTCTGATTCATTGTGGTCGTTAGCTCTCACCTCCCATGCTCAATGCCCTTGTATGTCAGGAAGAGTGGGACAAATGAGTGATTGGTGATGGATTTGACATTTTTGGAGGGAATGTGGGAAAAGACCGTGTAATTTATTATTTAACATTATTCCCAATTGCTATTACCCTTTTCTTCCTTCATGGACTTCCGATCTCTCTCTGCTCCTGTTGTGAATTGTTGAAGTCCCCTGCTAAATTATTTCTCATACTTTGTTACCATCAGTGTGTTTCCACAAAACCACAGAAAACTTATGAATTACCTCAGGATGCACAACTATAATATCAATAATATTATTCCTCACTTTAGAAATGATGTGGGCCTACTCAAGGGACTGTAAGTATTAATGTATGTTTTGAATTGAAGCAACTTGTTTTCCTGCTTATTTCTGTGCTATTTTCATTTATTATGAGTAAAACTTTATTTACTACTGAAATCTATGGTATTTACATATTATGTGCTTATCAATAGCTATTTTTACAGACAAAATGCTACTAAATAATGTACAGAAAGGCAGATTGTAGGATAAGAGATTCATTGCCATTTCTAGAAATGTTGAATGGTGAGTTATTTCTTCTCAGTTAAGCTAAAAATAATTTGAATACTATTATACCCCAGTCCACAGATTTCAAAATGGTCAGAGACTACTTACATGGCATTAGTTTTGTTATTGTGATAAGTACAGGTATGTTGCATAAATTATTGGATATCATGCCATATAATGACTTATTACATAATGACTTATAACAACAAGTTTTACAAATAGAGCAGAGGAGTTGCAACTGGGGAAACAACTTCCCCATTGTTTTCCAACCTAGTCATGAATAAGTGAGAAGTGATGTGTATTTATGAGTGATTCTTTTGGCAGAATATATTATGTTATATGTGCTGCACTGATTATATTTTTTTATCTTAGAAGAAATGAAAAGGTTTTGTAGCTTTTTTAAATAATACAATTAACAATTTACAACAAAGTGACCAAGATAATCTGTGGACTTTTAGGATGTTAGAAAATGACACGGAAAGAGGGCAGGGCCAAGGTGGTTCTGTAACGATGGTTTATAGTCTGACTGATCTCTACACATTATATATATATATACGTATGTATGCTTTTATTTATTTGTTATTTGAAAGAAAAATCAGCTGGTTACAGCCAATAAGAAAGTAAGATAAGTAATATATCAAAGACTTCTTCAAAAGGTAGAATTTTCCTGTCAGAAATTAACCTTTAAATTTTCAGCGGAGAGGAAAGTACAACATGAGCCATTCAAAAATTAATATTAAGTTCTGTTTTACATAAAAATAAATCTAGTCACTTGTATCAAGTATACAAGTTATTTCTGTCAAGATGAACTAATTATACTTAAAAATTGGCACTTTCAAGGAATAATATAAAAAATGATTAAATGGGGAACTTGAAACAGCAAACTCGAATCAGTAGCATAGAAGATGCACTAAATTATTTTGAAGATGGAATATCTGAATGCAATACTCAGATAGTAAACAAGTTTATCATATCTAGTAAGGACCATCTGTAAAATGTAAGTACACAAATTGATAAATATGCTTAATATCATGTTATACAAATTTGCTATATTTTATTTTATTTATTTATTTATTTAATTTTGTTGACCGGGAGTGTCCGACTGGATGTGGGTCCATTTTCAGCGGAGGCCCGGGGAGAAAAGCTCCACAGTAAAATAAACAGACAGTAGTTACATTGGATTACATAGCGATTAACAATTTAACATAGAAATTACTTACAACATATTTACAGATGAAGAACATAGTACATCAGTAGACAACTAGAATCTTTATATGTGAAGTACATAACAGGCATTAACAAATGTAACAATGAGAAGTTCCTGCTGTATAATAAGTACTAGGCTTATGAGCATCTGAGCTTGCTATCATCAAGGTAGTTAGTGGAGGTGAAAGAAAGGTAGTAGTTGGATGTGGTGGATGATATTAGAGTGGGAGTTGCAAGGGCATAGCCAGCTATATATTTAGGTAGAATATTTTATAAATGGAAAAGGAAGAATACATGAATGATTTCATTTGCACATTTACATATATTCTGCATAAAATAGAACAGTTAATTAATTCATAGCTAGTCTATATTACCGTTTTATCCCATTTTTATAATCAGCTTGTTGATATAAATGACTATCCAAATTGAGTATAGGATCATTATACATGTATGTCAAATATTTTAGGAAAGAAGAATAAACAATTGATCCATTAACCTGATTTATTTATGAATTATATCTCTGGTACATAACTTTAACAGTGTTTATGCTACCTTATGAAAAAAGTCATACTCTGTAATATTTTTGCACTATCTATTGCTTTCATTCAGTGAAAGTATAGGGTATAATTTAATGGAATACGTTTTGTGTGTGTTTTTTTTTATACTTAAAATATTAATACTTTCAAAATAGTACATACACTTAAAAACAATAAAATTAGCTCTTAAAAAACAATTGTTTTGTGAGGGAACCTAAACAGTGCCTGATACACTGAACTAGATTAGAAACTGTATCAACAGGCATATCCTGCATGGTATGACACTTGACAAATATACTAAACTGAATCATTTCCTAGGCTTCTTTGGCATGACCTGTGAATCATACAGTTCCATGTGACAATAGAAGCTCCAGAGGGTAATTGTTGAGATATAAGAGGGAAAGTAGATTAAAATTTCTTTTAAATGGTTCATTTTAGTAAATGAGCTATACAAATATTGTGGAAATGTTTTTCTTTGCATTCTGCTTTAAAAGAAGTCATTAGAAATAGTGAAATACTTGTGATTTAATATACAGTGAGATACAGTGTACCAGAAAGTCAAAACACAGAAGAAGAAAACTGTATATAAATTAATACAAAAGGACCATAAATATATTGCTAAATGAAAGTTAAAATACCCAATCTGTTCACTCTGCTTCAATAAGAACCTAAAATGAAACAGTTAATGGAACACAGAAAAAGTGTTATTCCAAGATAAAAAAATCTACACTTGTATGTAAGATTTAATACTGTCCTAATAGTTATGTACTGTTAAAAACATAATCAAACTGACTCTTAAAAAACAATTGTTTTGTAAGGGAACCTAAACACCTAAGAGAGATAATGATTGATACATTAAAATAGATTAGTGACTGTTTCAATACGTATCTTGCACAGCATGACACTTCAAAGATATACTGAAATGATTCAATGGCTTTACCATAACAAAACAAACCTATTACACACACACACACACACACACACACACACACACACACACACACACACACACACACACATACACACACACACACACAAAGGAGAAAAGGTGGGGGGAAAATACATGATATACAAGAAACTAAAGCAAGTTAGATGCTTTTGAGTCAAAATTGACTCATGGTGACTCTGTAAGTAAGCCCCATAGGTTTTTCATTTCATATTACAGAAGTAGATTGTTAGGCCTTTCTTCCAGCAAAATACTGCTTCTGCCCACTTGTGCTCTAGCCAGTTTTCTAACCCAGGTCTACCAGTTGGTAATCCTGCACCTTAACATCTGTGCTATCTGTACAGGCATATAAGAGGCTAGGTAACCAAAATAAAAAAAAAATAATTAAATCAATAAAACTTTCGTAGAGACTCAAGCCTAGGTGATATTTATAAATGTTACCTTAGTAACTAAGGTAAATTGTAAGATTTGTTTGTAAATGTAATTTCATTTATTATATATTTCATTATATATTTAAATCAGAAAATAGCCAAAGCTATCATTAAGGTAAATACTTATTTGTTCTTTGGACTTTTAAGCACATTACTGGTAATTTCCCCAGCCTGTCTCTTTAATGAGGCTGTTTCATTCCATATTTCTGTTATTTTATTTTCTTTTTTCTTTTTAAGGAAACAGCATCTTCCAATGTGACAAACATTTTCTGTCCTTCAATGAGAAAATATGCTGATTCTTGCAGGAAACAGCAAATGGGTTTTGAAACCAGCTTTTTTTTAGTTCATTCACTAATGGCAAACAAGCTATTCTTTTAGCAATTACTTAAGATTAATCATTATTAAACCTTACAATGTTTTCACCTATTTTATAGGAGTATTAGTCCATGCAAATTTCAAAACTAAATTTTAGTTATTTCTTTTTCTTTTATTAAGCAGGGTAGAACACTAATACCATTGGTCGTATTTCAGTCTCAGACCAGGTTAAACACACTAGATACATGGCATTATATAGAGAGTAAAAAACAAACTGCAATATATACATATATTGTATACAATGTGAATATCCTCATTTGCTTGAGAGTACAAAGGCAAAAGATAAATGACATTATATACAGAGTCACTGACAAAACACATTATACATGCATTATATACAGAGTGGAAATCAGAATTGATATGCTGAAAGAATCACAAAGTCAGATAGAGAGTAAGGTATGTATGGTGAAAGAAAGTTATGAAGATTTTAAGTTATATGACCAGATAGATAGTTGTATTTTCCAGGGTCTTGAAATGTGCTTTTTTTGTGGTCTGAAAATGGGAATAAGTCAAATGATCTTTAGTAAAAAAAGGCAGAGATTCCCACAGTTTGAGACTAAGAGCTGAGAAAATATGGTCCGTGCTGTGAAGCCTAGTTTGGTGGAGTTTGGAGGACATTACATAAATGATTTAGATTCTTAAGATTGTATGATGGTGCATTTCTGAATAGCCTGGTGGCTAGGGATGGGAAAGTGTTTAAATAATTGAGAGGCCAGTAGAAAGTCAGCACTTTGTTTCACAGGTAGCCTGTTAGCTTTTTCAGTGGTTTTGCAGTGGTATTCATTTCTTGGGAAAGAAGGATGATTCTGCAAATGGCATTTAAGATGGTCTGAATAATGGATACCTTTCTTTTAGAGGCTGCAACAATTAGAGGCAGACGATATTTTAGCTGAGCCAGTAAGACACCTTTACCTATGAGACTTCTATAGTTTCTGAAGAGAAAAGGGGAGATCCTATTATATATGAAATGCAGGTGGAGTTGGAAATTTAGGAATGGGTCCAACAAAATCTGTAGATATAGTGTTATTAAGATGATCAAGGTTTCTTAGAGGTCTGGACATAGAAGGGAGATTTTCCCTATTGAAAAAAACATTGGTTTTGTTTTAGAAGAGTTTACCAGTATTTTTTTTATCATTGACCCAATGAAGTCTGAGTTTAAGAGATTACACAGAGTGGTTGGAATGAAATATGATCATGTCAACAGCATAAATCAGGAGAAGTACATGGGGTAAGGCAAAAGGAAGTTTATTAATGTAGACAAAGAAGAGAGTTGCTAGAATGCATACTTGGGGAACACCCTTCTGCAGTAAACCTGATATAGAAGTTGATGAACTGAAATTCAATGAGAAATAGTGGTATGAAAGGTAGTTTTTAAACCAGGACAATGTGTGACCACTAATGCCTATTTCAGTGAGATGGTCCAGGAGAACTTAGTGATCAGCTAGATTGAAGGCTCTGCCAAGGTAAAATAAAAATGGCTGTCATAATTAGTCTTCGTCCATTCCAAGAAGAATGTTACTACTGACTTTCCAGATAGCTGTGGAGAAGGTGGTATTGACTGATGCAATGAACTGCAAATAAAGTAATTTTCCAAAGTTCTTCCTAAGGTACAGTATAGAAATGGATGGAAAGTCTGATGGACTGAAGGGATTTGGTTTCTTAGGGAGATGTTCTATAATTGCAGTTTTTCCCGATATGAGGTATAATAATAAGTGTAATGCTCAGGCTGTGGAAGTCTCTCAGTAGGGTTATGATGTTGTCTCTACAGTGATCAGTAAACTATGGTTGAAGGTTGTCTGTGCCAGGGGGGCTATCAAGTTTAATTGACTCAAGCAGAAGGTAGATGCCCTTGGATGTGATAGTTTTGAAGCAGAAAGGAAGGATGTATGGATGGGAGGTGTGTGTGTCAGTTGTAGTTTGGAATTGGCTATAGAAAGGGCTGGGAGTTTCCTGAAATGAAAAATAGAATTCCTTTATCATAACAGGAGATGAATTTCCATATTATAGATCTAGTCAAAATATAGAGATCTGTGAATGTTTTTGATACTAATGGATAGCGCTTCTGGCAAGTTAAGTGTTGTGTCCAGCTAGGATGTCAAAGCTTTTCATACTTCCCTTCCCATTGTTCTCAGATATACCATATATCCTTTTGTTATTCCTGCATGACCAATTCTCAAAATCATAATTTTTTTTCAATTAATGTTGTTTAAAGAAGAAAACTCTATGTGATAATCTTAGTTTGTAGCCATTTTGTAGTCTTCATTTATGGTGTGTTTGCTAAAAATGGAATCATCTTGTCCAGCTTAGAAGTTATACAAACAACTAATGACCAGAGAGAAAAAGGCACAACCTGTAATCCACACAGTAAGTGTTTTTGTCTCCAAATGATCAGACAGAGTTACTAACACAAAGAGCATGCTTATATAACACTTGAATCAATCGTATGACCAATGATATGCTTAATGCTTCAACTTTTCCTTTTTGAAAAAGACTTAAAATTTTCAGAATGTTTTAAACCAGGACTGCCGTGAGGATCCAGTTTAATCTGTTGGATATATTCTTTCCAGTCTAAGATATAATATGTGTCAAATGCATTACCATAATTAATTACAAAATAAATTACTGCAAAGAAAAAATATCTCTTATCCTAACCACACATCTGAGCATGCATAGATGATGAGGTTTTGTTATCTAAGATTTTAATAGTATGCAAATGTTCATAAATTCTGATGTAGAGTTTTCTTGAATTCATTCCTATATAAAATGAATCACATTTTATATATTAAAAAACAGACCACATATTTCAACTTATAATTAACTGCACCAGATAGAAAAGTCTTTTCCTCTCTCAGTATAATTTTATTACTCCCACATTTAACAAATTTGCAATAATTACAAGCAAGGTATTGGCTTAATATCTACTACATCTACTAAATAACTAAGCCTCTCTTGGAATATATTTTTCAGATCTTTTTTACTCATTTACCTCACAAAACAGGGAACTGCACCCACTTTTTTCAATGTGTCAGGGAAGCCAATCAGAATGCTTTTTAATTACTTCTCCCTAGATCTTTGATACCATTCGCATTAACAGTAGTTTTAACTACTAGGACAAGCTAAAATCACTCTTAGCTGCTTGCCCGCTGTTATCACACCCCTGCAAATCTCTGTTCAATTTGTATTTATTAATTATCTGTTCCTTTACTTCTTCAAAGGTTGCTCTAATCAGTCTAATTGGGCAGCTTCTATATTCCAACTTAGATGCCAACATAGTACTGTCACTAATGAATACACTACCTTACTACTGTCATTAATGAAGATACTGCCTTATTCTTAGACATTTTTGATGTCAACATTTGTTCTACCTTGTAGATTCTAAGAAAATAATCAAATTTAAATTATAATCAACTATAAATTTTAAATAATTATTCACATTATTTAAACAATTAATAAAAAAGAGTAAATTCCTTAATTCTACTCTTCATACCAGAAAAATGTCATCAATACAATTCTTATGAAATATAATATAAAATAAAATATGACTGGCATAATTGGATTTAAGCCCAAACTATTTTTCCTATCCTGACATAAAATTTTTGGCATAGCCTGGAGACATAGTGACACCCATAGTTAAACCATTCACTTGTTTGTAAAATTAAGGATAAAATTCTATGAAACCGGGAATTAAAATGACATCTAAAATCTCCATGAGTAAGTGAGCTTCTTTCAGACTATATACTTCCTTACTCAGGAGGTCGCTTTATACAATTTCTAAACCTACATCATTAGGAATAACTGTATTAAGCAATTTAATGTCAACAGTCAAATCACAGTCAGCTATCATCAAATCATTAGTACTGTGAATAAAATTAAAAGAATCTCATAATTATGAGGAATAACTATAAAGAATATTCTCTAGAAAGGTGTCCATATAAATGACCAGAACTCTAGTCTTTATTTAAAAAGAATTGAAGTGTATTCTTAACTGAAGACTCCTGACAATTTGCCTTTGAATAGTTCAGCTTGTGAAACCACTTGGTAAGTCATTCATATTTAAGGCAATTTTTTGACAGGAAAATAGTAAGAAGAAGGGAGAATTCTCAACATGTTTTTTTCAATGACTATTCTTATCTTTTCTTTGACTTTTATGTCTAAAAAAGAAAATTATCACACAACATTTCTGCTATGAAATATATAAAAGTTGCAGAGAAAATTAACAGTGCTGCTACTAAGTCACCATCTTGGCCATGCTGCTGGTACAAAGACAGTTTGTGATACACTGAATCTTGTCTTCCTACAAGCCTCAAAATCTGTCATGGACTCTCCTGTTCTGCAACACTAAGATATGTTCCATTGTGGCAAGATGTTTAGATTTAGTGGCTGAGTGTAAACTTTTCAACTCAGTTTTCATAAAGTCCCATCAAATCTCTTTGGGAAAGATATTATAGGATTCATTTCTAAATAACATTGTCATCCCACCTGTATCTCAGCCACCAGGTCATTATACCTGATAATGATAGGGTTTACATACCATGGCCACTTTAAGAGTCTATTCTTCAACAAATATATAGAATAATCGAGATCACAGTGTGGGATTGGGCAGTGGGTATGGCTGTTTGCTCTGCTTTTGGCACCACATCTGTCAAGATTAACCAGAAATTACTGCAAGTGGGACTCAAGCCTGCTCTTAAAAATGTGCATTTGAAAGAAATTTGAAGGGTATACATGAAATGTGCACTTCAAAAGTCAACCTAACGAGTTAAAAAGCCTGGTTCAGAATTCATACAGGACAGAGAAATGAATAGGCCAGTGATATGCTCAGGAGTTTTGGTAGTCAATCTGGTAGCTATCACTGTCAAAAATGATGCAGCCCTGCTTCATAGTAATTATTGATTATCAGGGGATACTTTCAAAAAATGAATAAATTCATATGTATGTAAGAGGCTAATGATCACAAGGGGCTCTATAAACCCAGTTGCACAACCCAACCCAATTGCATTGTTTAGTAACATGTGCATCTTAATTGGGGGTTATTTTGTTAGGTGGGGCATATTAGGAGGTTGCTAAAAAGTTATATGGGGGGATATGTTAGGGAGTGTTTACTCTTGGCCTCAGTCTATAAGATACATGGAGGGGCCAGCCTAGGAATGAATTTATGACTAGCCATATTATGTTGGTTAGTGAATGTTTACTGTCTGGCTCTGTATGTAAGAGGCATGGTGGCCAGCCCATCCTTAAATATTTAGTATAACAAATGGTATACTCTTGATATTTATTCTATATTATATGAGGACACATATTATTCATCCAACAAAACACATGTTGTACAATGTACTTATTACGTAAAACTTAACTGTATTTCATGACTTGAAAATAATGACTGCATTATTTATAAAGCTGTTTTCCTTACAGTAGAAATATTCATTTTTTTCTCAGTCATACATTTATATCCATATTATTATTATAATTATTATTAGTAGTAGTAGTATTTTATTCTTTCTTCATTTTCTGCAGTTACATTCTAAAATGAATGTATTCTTCAATTAAGTCTTGGTATTATCAATTAGCAAAAGCCTTGCATTCATGGAAGCTGGGGATCAGAAATGGAAGATATGATACAGGCAACCCATATCACATGATACTAAAGAAAATTTGTGCAGCTGTGGCAGGAGCATGCATAGCAGCTGTAAGTGAGAGGTCAACTGTTTCAGCAAGAATTATTTCTCTAGGGGAAGGTGGAAATCTGCAATGTATTGGCAATGTATAAGCTATATGTCAAGGAGCCACATGACTGTTTCATAAAGCAGGATGATGTTTTAGTTTTAATGCAGAATCTGTGGCAGAATGAATTTGCTTTGACAAATGCAGTTCATAAAAGCATCAGATCACTGATAGGCCAGCACACATTGCTCATAGCTTTTGGGGGTAAGTCAGTCCCTTTACCCTGATTTGCTGTGACTGTGCTGATTATATTAAGAGGGTGAAAGGGACAATTTTTTTGCATGCTAGTGATGTGAGGCTTCCCCTTTCCCAAGGCACATACATTTGTAAAGTTTTAGAAGAGTAGTCATGCTTTGAAGGCTTCCTTTATGGAGTTTGAGGTAGCGATTTTTTTTCAGTTTGGCACTGTGGGGTCATAAGACATATTTGGCTTTTGCTTTTGCAATATAAAATCAACTTTAAAGATACCTGAAAAAGATAAGAAACTTCTTGGGAAGAACTGTGTAACTGACTGAGGTATCAGTTGTGATGCAAAAATGATGAACCAGACATATGTTTTAGTTTGTCCATGTAGGATAACATGACCATATCCTTGAAAACAACCAGGATATTTGAAAGCAACTGCCATTAAGCACTGGGCTGATAATGTAGAGCAGAATAGTGTTATGAAACTAGCAGTGATAAAAACTATCAGATGATATGTTTTCTTGGTTTTAAAATTGCAAATAGCTGTGTACTTCATTATGACTATTATTTTAATAACATGGAATTGTTTACAGTTGCAATGCTTGTTATTTCCTTGATAAGACATGTTATCTTATCATGTCTTAGCTCCTGATGTCCTTAGCATGCATTTTTGTCTGAGACTATTTTGACATTTAGTCCTCTCATGAAACTATACCGAACCAGAGCAGCTGTTGTCCATTTACTTCTATTTGCCTGGGACTGTTATTTGGACTTGGAAAATCCTAACTTATGGAAAAAGTTAAAGTATTTCTGAATCATATCATTGTTTTACTTTATTTTCATCCTGGGGCTTTACTTAACTAATAAAAGTAACCAGAAATAATAGCAATAACAGATTTTTTTTTTATGTTATCACTCTATCTGAATGGACTATTTTCTATTCTTTTCCTTCTACAATTGCAACAATTTCTCATATATATATATATATATATATATATATATATATATAGAGAGAGAGAGAGAGTCAGATATTTTTTTAAGGTAGAGTTTATTTTTTTCTTTCATTTGTAAAGGTTGCGGTTGATGTAATTTTGTTAGTGAAAGGTTTCCACACAGCATTGGCTGTTTGATGGCATCTGCACTTTTGAACTAACTTCCTTCTTATATTTCCTATGTTTGTCCCAACATTTCCTTTAACTGGCACTCTCCCTCCTACTTCAGACTTAGCTACACTTCTCTCTTTCCATTACTTCTATTTATTTATTTATTGACATTTGATTACCAGGAAAGTCCAACTGGTTAAAACCCATTTTCAGTGGTGGTCCAAGGAGAAAAGCTCCAAATTATTATAAAACATTTTAAGAACAATAATTCTACAATCTTCAAAGATAAAACAAAAACATATGAAGTTTAAATAATTATAACAAATTAGTGATAATGTAAAAACTTGGTTAGTAATCGATACAAGTTATATGACAATTATTTAATATTTATAGAAATTTTAAGCAGTTTGTAGAGAAATTAAAGGTATCTTAGTGTAATACAAACAGGAACTGCTATATGAAGAAAGGAAAAAACAGGCTTATGGCATATTTATAGAGAAAGTCGGAAAAATTATTAGATAGCAGTAAGGAAGTAAGTAAAGAAGGGAGAATAAGGAAGTATAAGGAAAGAAAATATATTAGTTCACATTTAAAGATATAGTTAATCTTGATTTGGAGCAAGAGCAAAACAAGATTTTAGCTAGGAAGACATATAGAGTGGTTTTGAAAGGTGGAAGGGAGGGTATAGACATTATGGATACAGGTAAAGAGGTCCAGGCCTTAGCAACCCTGTACAAGTACAGACAATAACCAGCAGATATGACAGGTTTGTAGACAGACAGTCCTAGGTTATTGGATCACAATGAATGACTGAGAACATAGTTGTTTAGAATGTTGTTTTAGGACTGGACAGGCAGATGGATGCTGGATCACTTTACAGGTGGTAAGAAGCTGTGTATATGTTAGTTGAAGAGGCATTTCTAACCAATTTAGTCTGTTTAATGCTATACAGTGGTACATTCTGAAAGGGCTATTTGCTGCAAATTTAGCAACTATTTTTTAGCATCATTCAGGTTTTAATTTTTGGGAAGTTTGGAAGTTAGTAAGGATGGGAGTGTCATAAAGAAGTGTTGTGAGGAGATAAGTAGTAGCAAGTCTAGTTTTAGATTGCACTGGTGAAAAAGTTTTTTGGCTCTGTAAAGCATCCCTAGTTTTTGATGAGTTTTTCTTATGCAGGTCTAATGCTAGCCTATCATCCACTATAAACCTTAATAATTTACTATGAGAAGTGACTTCAGTGGTTGTATTATCAAGAGAGAAGACTTTACATTTTGTTTTTTCTTCTTGAGAGAGGGATTTTCGGAAAGAAAATAGTAGTTTTGTCTTTTTTGGGTTGAGCATGAGTTGAGAGTTACAAAGCCATGTTTCGGTGGCTGTTAAAGCTTCCTGGGTTTTTTGGGAGTGTACCATACTGTCAGATGTGCAAATGAGAGTGGAGTCATCTGTGTATTGTATTAGACTATCCTGTTGCTTGGATCTATAGGACCAAGGATAGAGTCTTGTGGCACACTGATGGTCACTGGGATGTAAGGATAGTCCGTGGAGTGCCATTTTACAAATGGATACCTACTGGACAGGTAGCTTTTGAACAACAGAAGGG
Source organism: Protopterus annectens (assembly GCF_019279795.1). Taxonomy (NCBI): domain Eukaryota; kingdom Metazoa; phylum Chordata; order Ceratodontiformes; family Protopteridae; genus Protopterus; species Protopterus annectens. Next base: position 950,638,814 of record NC_056748.1, on the reverse strand, counting down.
TGGGCTGAGAGAGACCTACTGAGTACATTTGAAGTAGAAGTTTGCTGTGATAAATTGTGTCGAAGGCTTTAGACAAGTCTAGAAATATGGAAGAGACTAGTTTGGCATTATCTCAAGCTTTATTGACAGTATGTATACAAGTTAGAAGGGCAGTGCTCATACTACGGGAAGGGTGGAAGCCATGTTGCTTAGGGGATAGGAGTTCTTCCTGCAGGAAATATTCTAGCAATTATTTGTGAATACATTTTTCAAGTATTTGGTTTAGGGGAGATAAGATTGCTATAGGTCTAAAGTGTTTAATGAATGTTGAATTTCCTCCTTTGTGCAGAGGGATAATGTGTTACTTTTCTCCAGAGAGATAGAAAGTGGAATTCCTGGACTGACTTATTTATAAGGATTGAGACAGGGTAGGCAATGCTATTGGCTGCTATTTTTAGGTACTCACTTAGAACGTCATCAACTGAAGAAGAGCATAGTCTAAGTTTCTTTAAGAGTCGTTTTATATAGGATCTGGGCAAAAGTTTGAAAGTGAAAGTGAATGTGGTGACATGTGGCTGTTGGGCAGAGTTGGGAGTAGATTTTGAGGAATCCTTGGTTACAGATGCTATACTATCTATAAATTAAGAACTGAACTGTATTGCAGTTTTGAGTGGTGAGTTATTGGGAGTTGTGGTTAGGTTGAATTTTTGGCCAGGATATTAGATTTCTTTAATGGATGTTCAAAATTTTTCAGGATTGTGTTTAGTATTATTCTGAAAGTTATTTTAGTACAGTTTTTTGTCCTCATTAATTTGCTGTTTAGTATGGTTGTGAAGCATTCTAAAGATTTCACGATGTTGAGGCGTTTTATATTTTTGCCATTCTTTCCATGCTTTTTCTCTATGCTGCATTAACGTTCTACTCTTTCTGGATAGACACATTGCATTATTGGTTTTTAGTCTGTTCCTTCTAGGAGGTGCACGGCTATTTAGGATATTTAGAAAAGTTGCACTGAATTCATTTACAGCATTGTCTAAATAGAGGATTTTTACGAAGTTCCAGTTAATAGATGATAGTGCAGTAATGAACATTTCTGGGTTAAACTTGGAAAGGTTGTGTGTTGTTTTATAAATATGCAGTTTAACTGGATGTGTGAGATGTCTGGTCATGGAGCTACTTCATGTGGTTGACATTTCAGAATGTTGAAGATCATATGGCCGAGACCATATGACTGACATTCGAAATGTTGACCATATAAAGGGGACCCCTGGTGACATAGATTGGAAGATGATCTCTGAGAGAGTCTGAGATTGTATCTGTGATGGTACATTTACTGGGGTCTGATACTGGGATCCAGTTTAATAGGGAATTTAACTCCATGCTAGATGTAGGGGAGTTAGAGTTTATTTCCACCCATTGATATTTGCATCATCTAGTAGTATTTTTTTCTCATGGAAATGGTATGGATATCCAATGTAGGGTATCTTCTAGTATAGCTGTATTGTTGGTAGGAGGGATGTAAAGGACAGAAATGCATATTTGTTTATAATTGTCTATTTTGAGGAAGGCAATAAGAAGCTCTGCTGATCTGAAATTTGCTATTGATGTGCTTCAAGGGGAGATGTAGCGGGTGTTGAAAATTATTAAAGCAGTTTCACCACCTTTCCTCTTTATACAGTAAATACAGATATTATAGCCAGGAGTTACAACTTCAGAATCATATATGCTGGGTTTAAACCAAATTTCAGTTACATTGAGAGTGTCAGGCTTATGTTGGATAATGCAGGCATGTAGTTCAGCAGTTTTATTTCTTGTGCTTCTAACATTTGCTGCAAAAATTAGATGACCAGGGTTGCAGACTGAATGTTTTTGAGTTAGAGAAGAGTGTAGGAGAGAATAATCTTTGTGTTCATTGTGATAGGCTGGGCTAGGCTTAGGCTGTATTTATCCTCCTAGAAGGATTTTAGTATACTGGGGAATTAATAAGAACTTGTTTTTTGGAGAGGATTCCTGCACTTAATTTTGTTTTGGTTTGAGTTGAAGTCTCTAACATTGTAAATGCTACTGTATGCCTAATCTCTTCCTTTATAAATCACAGCATTTCTTTGTCATAAACACTTAATTTCAGTATGTACCAGATCTATTGTTGCTATTAAGTGGTAATTTCTTTGCACAATGTTTTTTTTTGTAGTTGATTCCCTTGAAAAGGATTTGTGGACCAAAGCATTTACATGGTTAACAAGTAAACAATTAAGTAAAGGCAGTGTAAGAGTAACTTAGACAAACCATTTTCTCAAAGAGTGCAAGGGAAGACATTGGGCTTATACTGACATGGGTGAAATCTTTGGGAGTCAGTGACTGTAGCCCTCTTCTTGCCCAAGTATAAAGCCCTAATTAATAAACAAGTTTCAGTCCATAATTTCTGACTATAGTTTTGTACACCTGATGTGGAATCATATTTACAAGCAACAAAGTGTGTTGAACATTTTGTTCAGTCTGGCTGACTATAATACCTACAAACTAAACTTTCATCAACCTTCTCATTTTTGGATTCTTTCTTTTTTACTTTGCAATAAATTCTTTATTTAAAATAATACGGGCCAAAATGAAGAAACAAATAGCAAGACGAATGAGGCAAACATGTGCCATGGTGAACAGAGTGGGAGTCATTAAGAGACAGAGCTTATGAATTACCTGGGGAAGATTGGTAAGCAAATGTTCAAATAGTGAGATGGAAATGAAGAAAAGGTTGATAACGAGTGCAATGGCGAAGGCAGACTTCGATAAATGACACGGCTGAGTGATTCAGAAATGTATAAACATTCAGCAATGGACCTCAACTGTTTTTGTCTTAATTGTAGCCTAAACAATTATTTTGTATAGAAATAGAGTTTGTGCTAAGATGTCATAGGGGAGGTTGGGCAGTATTAGCCGACATGCACAGGAAGGCATTGGGCTTATACCGAAGTGGGCTGGCTAGTTCTTTCAGTTAGTAACCACAAATGTGTGCATCATTGCTCTCTGAAGTGCCTAACATTCTGTTCCATCCATGACATCGAAAGAGTGCACTGCTACTGTGTAGACAGTGACACCATACAGGAGCAGCAACAAATGTGTCACCTTCACCTAAAAGCTCCTGAGATGTGTGGAATGCCTATTCCTTTGTACACCTAGGTATGCATAGCATTGACAATCATTGCTATTGGGACCTTCAAGTGACTAAAGAGGACACAGCAGGTGTATCCCATGCATCTGATTTAAAGATACTGCACCAGTTTTTCAGTGCCATTTTTCAGCACATTGAAGTGTACATGTGGTTTCCATGTACTGCAGAGAAAGAAAACTATATGGGCATCAAGATTCCATCCGGGATACAAGAGCAAAAGTATATCAAATGTACAAGATTCCACTCCATCAGTTTCCATATGATTTCCAAAGCATATTGTGTCATTTGTCAGTACACCACACGAGCAGTGCCCTTGTTTCTCATATCTGGCACATGTCCAACATCTATTAGCAATTTGTGCAAGTGATTTCTCATTGCTATGAAACTCACAGACAATGGCAAAGAACACACCACTACAGGCAAACATCATTGCTGAATGTGTTTTTGGACTGATGAAGATCTGCTTCTGCTTATTAGATGTTTCCAGTGGCATGCAGCAGCATATACTCCCTAAGACTACAGCAACAATTTTGTGTATAATGTTACACACTGTATTGGTATGCAAATAGATATTGCAAGGATTGCCATCAGGGGAGATGATTTTCAAGAGCTGCCTGTGAGGAGAGGACTGATGGGAGAACTTGGCTGCAGATATGGCCATGAGAGGCAAAGATGTGTGCTTTATTCAATGACACTTGGCTAAAAAGCAGTATTTGGTTTACAACAGTGGACCAAATTAGACAAAACTAAAAGTAAGAATGATTCATGCAGTATTGCAAGCAGACTTTACTATACAGCGCATAGTCTGCCTACAGTGTGCATTAGACACAAGCTACCCTGGTGACAGGAAAATGAGGGCAGGGCATAGTTGGCATCAAAAACACGTGAGAAAGATCATAGTTTCAAAAAGTGGCACTGGTCTTGTACTCCACACAGAGTGAAGTACTTCTCTTACTTGATTTAAATGTAATTCAGATAAATAAATAGGAAACAGAAAATTCCCTCCCGGTTTAGCACCCATGTCCCTCATAGATTGAGGTAACAAGTAAATATCCCAAAATATCCCTGTTCTGCCCATCTCTAGTTTAGTTGTACTCAAAATGTCAAAACATAAGGGCTAAAAGCTATTATGGGAATGTAGGGCTAGGCTTCTTAAGATTCTCATACATCATTAGCCTTGTAACTATGTGCTAATGGGAGCCTAATAATATGTCGGTGTGTATGTCGTGGCCTGGCCTACATGGTGAGGCATGCGTCACAGGTGGATGATTGTTGGCCATATAGTGTGTGAGTCAACATAGCTTCTGCAGATGTTGCTACACTGTGTATTTCTCCGTGACAGGCTCAAGACATCCTCAGTAGGTATGTGCACCAACTATACATGTACCGGACCCTGGGTCTGTTCCTTCTGAAAAAATGCCACTGAAAAAAGGAATGTCATGAAAACAAAAGTTATGTGCAGCTCACCCACCCTGCATGCATGCTTGTCCTCAGTGGGCTACAGTACCCTCACCACTGGGGGTAGGAATGGGGGACATAATATTACAAGACCTAAACCTTCCCTCAACCATCCCACAGTAGGTTTCCCCACTGGAGGAAGAGGTATGACAACATGAAAGACATTGGCCTCACTGTGCAGCAGCACATAGGCCCATGAAAGACTTAAACTCCCCCCGGAACCTTCCAAAAATGATGTGCTCATGCAGCTCATATTCCATACCAGTCAGCTCTACACTGTACAGAATACCATCTGGTTGTGCCGGTATGCTCTGCACATCCCTTGTGTAATGCCCATGGAGAAACTCAGCCCAGATATGAGGCGGACACTAATGCATTTCTGGTTGCTGTCATTCCACCCCTACTGCCTCCTCCACACTCAATGGAGCTGCCAGCAACCACTGTTGCCTTGGGAGATGGGGAATGAGAGTGCATCATAGGCAGCTGTGTCAGTCAAATCCTGTCCTACATTGTTTATCTGGGATTGTGGGGTGGGTTGCACTGGAATGGAACTGTGACTGTGGAAGGTTAGGGTAATGTATCCAGCACTGTAACTATGCCTGATGATAGCACTGTAGCTGCAGAAAGTAGCATGCTTTGGCTGTCACTGTTGTCATGCTCAGATGTTTCCTTGACATTAGGCATGCCAGCATCCATGACTGAAGACATACACTAAATCACCTGATAAAGCAGTCAGAACCCCACCTTGTGTGGCAATGCTATTTTTTAGCAATCTCAGATTCATTCATGTCAACATCTGTAAAACTGTATGGCAGGCAAAGTATATGAGACCACATACCTTGTACAGAATCACATATAAGATGAGGCCCTGAAATGCCTGTAGCAACAATACAACAGTTTTCACTATGTGACTTGTTCTAGATCTGGCATATTGCAGTATGTGATACATATGTAGGGCCATACCCACTTGGGGAATCAGTCACCTACTCCCATGATGGTGGTGGGGAATCAGCCACCTACTCCCATTATGCTGGTGGGTGAAGTTCCATCCCAATGACAGATCTTCCACTGAGTATGAGGGAGTAATCTGAAATCACAGAGAGAGAGAGAGAGAAAGATTTTAGTAACTCCTCTGTATCTGTGTAGGCCAGTACCTGCCTATGGTCTTCCTCTCTCATGCAGGTTTGGATGGTTTGGTACAACTTTAATGGAACATGTTGCTGACCCTATGACACACTTGATGTAGCAAACCATTATGATTACCAACAGCATTTACATTTTCAGTAAGGCCCCTCCATATGCATTCCAATATGAAAGAAGAAGTTAGGAGGCTCTACTGCCCATGCTCATGGAGGGCCTGAAGCAGGGTTTCAGTCTTTGTCTGGGAGAACATATCCATTCTTTTATGTTCTTTTGTTTAGTTAGTTATTAACATTTAAACTAAACTGATTTTGGTGCCATATTGGTCTGTAAATGTGAAGATATACATATGGCAAGCTAATATCCATTCATATCAGCCACAGCCACATTACAGAACCCTAACCCAAAGTACAAAGTGATTACAGACACTGCAATACCTGACACACCCATAGGCATAGGCCATCTCATCAGGTCACTCATGCATGACAGCTGCCTGTAAGCAATCAGGTGTGTGTGTGTGTGTGTGTGTGTGTGTGTGTGTGTGTGTGTGTGTGCATGTGTCTGCCACACCACAATGTGCGCTATGTATGTGTAAACCATACATGCCAGAGCATAGGGATAAAACTACATTTGTATATGTGGTCCATGTAGCATACCTTCATACAATTAGACATGTGGCTTCAATCACACACGTGGATACCTATAGCTGTGTGCACATGAAACCTGTCTTTCTCCCTAGGTGATGGTGTGCAACATCTGTTAGTTATGAACACATTTTCAAGAAAAACTGTTTCACACATGCCGCAGATGTCATAACAACATAGTCACTGTACAATGGAGTGTTTTTCCTGGTAATTGTAGGTGGTCAGTCCAAGAACTGGATAAGGCCCACTGCAAGCTCTCCCTCAATATGTCACTTGAAACTCTAGAGGTGGCCCTGAGTAACATGGAGCATTTTGTCATTAAGGGTACCCCAATGACACTCCAGTTCACATATTTGCCTTTGGATGTCACCCAGAAACAGAAAGACACATTAGTAAAGTCAGTTCTCCCTCCCATGTATGGCCTTTGTCCCCTGCCTCTATAAAAGATACCCAAAGCTGACATCAGTAAACCACTGTGGAAACAGAGCAGAAAGCCAGCTAAAAAACTATCCTATACGCACGCCTTCTCCCTCAGCAGTCAGACGTTGGCCAAACCCCAGACTTCAACATGTATGACAGCGAAGGAGCACTAATGTTTCCTACACACTCTCCGTACAAACTACAGATCCCCAAAAACTGACAAGAGTAGATGTATATCTATGTGTCCTGTATAACAGCCTCCAAATCCTTTCATTTATTTTCCAGTAGGAAGCATCAGTAGTGCAATAATGACTTTAGTAGCAGTGGCTGTATTTCTCTTGCAATTTCAATGCTCATAGCTCAACAATTATGCTAGTAATCAATATTAAATGCCTCTGAATTGTGCCTTGAGTCTCCCCTGCAAATAGACCATCGACCAAGTGTGTCTGACTCAGTCAGAAAATTGTAAATAAATAAATAAATAAATTAAAATACTCTTGTCATCAGACATGCATAACAACATCTTTCGTAAAGTTATCTACCACTGGTTACTATCATATGAACAACACACCCCTAAGAGTTGATCCCAGTAGTCATGAACTTGGGGACACACATAAACAGTAATCTAGCCGTTAATTATCACATGTCTGCAGTAGTGAGAAAATCATTCTATATTGTGCAACTTATAAATAAAGGTATGGCATCTAGGTCCAAGGAAGTCCCTCTTCCACTGTATTCGGCATTCACATCCTTATCATTGAGTACAATGCCCCCTTTGGTATGTACCTTACCAGGCATATCCAACAACTGAAACATCCGCGAAGGTTCCTCACTAAAAGAATACAAGAGTGTAAGCAACATGTCCTATGCAGACTGCCTCAAGGCCATATCCCTGCATTCTGTCTCCTACAGGCTGTTGAGGGGACATCTATGTCTGGCATCCAAGGCATTGCCAGACTCAACCCTGATAGAACTCCTGCATATCTGCAAGACAAACAATGCCAGAATTACCCATTCTAAAGACTTGACCATTGCCTGTGGTATAATTAGGATATGCTGGAGATACAGGTATGCATCCCAAACACTACCCCTTCTCTGGAAAAGGCTACCCATCCATAGAAAGCAGAGTGCCTTCTAAACTCAATTTAAGTGAAACTTGGCAAGTAAATTTGAAAAAGGAAATTCATTCATGATTTGGTACCTATACCTTAATGGACACAGGCAGCCTATAAATGCTTCATGTCCCAGGCTCCTGCTTGTAAATGGTTCATCTCCCAAGCTCCTGTTTACACTTATCAAGGGTACCAGAACTTTTCATAGATTTGGGATGCATGGCTAAGCTTAAAAAAGGTCCTTGTTGTCATTAGCCTGGTAAACACCTATGAACCTATGTACTGGTTGCTAGCCTTTGCCTTAACACATGACTTCAACCACTGTTTATGCCATGGCTTTTGCAACTGTGGCTGTGTCTACTTGGCATAGTCCAAACTTTACCGTGCACACAGCCCGTGTCTGCCAATATTTTGTATTCCCCTTGTCCCTAGAATAGTGCACAAGAGTTGCGCTAGTCCTCCTTTCATGGCTCCTGCAGTTAATCGGTGCATCACATTTATTGTTCTCTTCACATACACTAAGGGGACTGCTTAGGAACCATGTCATCTTGTTCCTTGAGGTACTTTGTCTGCAAAAGTATCCTTTAGTCTAACAGATGTATCATCTACATGGGCTATGCATATTTAACAACAGTTTATTCTTACAAGTACTTTTCCACATGATAGTATGACACAGAGTATTGCTAATATTTTTCTTTGGACATTTTCTCTATTTATTGCTATCCATCTTCATATTTATTTGCTGTTGTTACTTGTCTTCTCTTCATTCATATTGTTATTTTATGTGGTGCGAGCCACAACTTTGGCCGTGATGCAGCTGCAGTCACCTTATCATTACCGTGCCCTGCCATGCCCTGCTGGGGATTCTAGCTGTCTCCAGGCCCACTTCTGTGCAAGTTATGAATTTCATGCAGTAGGATGTGACCCACAGGATGTTATGGTGGCCTTTAATGATCTTCCATCCAAGGGGGTGTAAGCTCTTCATCTGGGATTGCTACTTGTAGGTTATGATGCATAATTTTGAAGGAGATAAGCGTATATGCTGATGGCAATGGTGGACCAACACATTAATGCCTGCATTAGATACCTGGGGCACATCTTTGTGTGACTGGCAGAGATGCACCTCAGCATGGCCTTGCCCATTAGGCCATTAGAAGCTGAGCCTAGTAGTGTGGGCAGTAACTGTGGTGAATGGCATTTTGCTGTGTGTGGCACCAGGCAGAGTGAATATTTCAGTCATTGAAATCAGTCACAATCAGTCATTGTCCATGCTGGTGTGAATGACCTGAGACGTACCTCCCTGGACTACATGAAAAGAGACATAAAGGAGCTCTCTGAGCATGTAGCCCAGGCCGGTATGACCCTGACCTTGAGTAGCATCTTACCCTCACCAAGAATGATGCCACAATATGAAGACAAGATGATCAATTTCAACAATTGGCTTAAGTACTGGTGTCATTCAAAGGGGATCCAATGCCTGTCAGCTTGGGATGATATGCTCGACAAGTCATGATGCTTCGCTAGGGATGGCTTGCACCTGTCACCCCTGGGCTTTCGGATATTGGCAAAGGATCTTGATACCCCCATAGTGCCTTTTTTAGGCAAGGCTCAAAAGACAAACCCACCTCCATAGGTATCACAAGGGATAAGAAACTAAGAGTAATGCTACTCAATGCCAGAAGTCTAAACCTCAAGATGCACGCACTCGAAACTCTCCTTAGCATGGAGAACATCGATATCTGTGCAGTAACAGAAATCTGGTTCAGGGCTCCCGAGAGCACCCCAGCACTACCAGGTTATACCTCATACCATGCTTTTCGGCCCCAAAACTTGGACCGAACCACAAAGGAGGGGAGTATCGATATTCATCAAAGATACCCACACCTCCAGGTTGGTGGCAAAGCACGAAGCATCAGAGACTATCCATGTGCAACTAACAGTGGGTAAAACTGCCTTCCAGTTTATAGCCTGCTACAGACCACCATCCCAAACCCAGGAACCCCACTCGGCCTTCCTGAGAACACTGGAAAATATGAAGGTCTCTTCAAACACCATTATATTGGGCAACTTCAACTACCCAAACATAGACTGGGAGCATTACTCTAGCTCCAACACCCTAGCCCAAAGGTTCCTAGAATTTATAAACTCAAATGCTATGGAACAACTTGTTACCACTCCCACAAGAGGGGAAAACATACTGGACCTGATCATCACCAACATGGGGACTCTATGCTCCAGACCAGAAGTGTATCCCTCACTGGTAAGATCAGACCATAAACTAATCTCACTGGATATTCACATCCCGACCCCACCCCCTGCCCAGAAAACCACAGTGAAAAACTTCTCTAAAGCAAATTTTACACTCCTCAAAACTGAGGTGGAATCCTTCAAAGCCCCTGGACCTGTGGAAAATACGGCCCAGACCACAGAATCCTTTATAAACGCATTCTATGAACACCTTCAGGAATGCATGGATCATGCGATCCCAAATAAAACCAAGACCCAATCCTCCAAAGGCAGACGTCCTGTCTGGTGGACCCCAGCCATAAACAAACTATACAATAGAAGGAGGAAGCTACTAAATGATAAAGCAAAATCCCAAAAAGGGAAGGCATCACTGATCAGTATTAGCAAAAAACTATGGGCACACATAAAATTGTCTAAGGCCAGCTTCGAGAGAAAAATTGCACAGGACACTAAGGATAATCACAAGGCTTTCTTTAGTTATGTTAGGAACCTGGGTGGTAATTCCCAGATATGCTCAGAATTAGTCCAAAATGACAAAAAATACACCGAACCCACAGACATTGCCAACATCCTAGCTGACAGGTTCAGCAAACTTCCCCTCCCCACCAAAGGGCAAATATCTATCCCAGCAGAGTGCTGCCCCCCTGACATCTCAGATGCTCAGGTAAGAGCCGCCCTCTCCAAAGCAAAAAACACAGCATCAATGGGACCAGATGGTGTCTCGGGCTGCGTCCTACATGAACTCCAAGAAGAGCTAAACCCAAACATAAAACTACTGTTCAATCTCAGCCTTACTACAGGATATGTGCCTAAAGAGTGGCGTACAGCAGCAGTGGTCCCTCTCCATAAAGGTGGTGCCTCAACGGATCCTGGAAACTATCGCCCCATAAGCCTGACTAGCTTGGTCTGCAAAGCTATGGAAAGGATCATCATGGACCTCATAAATAAAGATATTGGGGACCTACAAACACTGGATCCTACCCAGTTCGGCTTTGTTAAAGGCAGATCCTGCCTCTTAAACCTGGTTGATTTCTTTGAAACAGTCACCAAGGCCATTGACGAGGGGAAGGTGGTCCACACAGCCTACCTGGACCTCGCAAAAGCCTTCGATACAATACCCCACTCGGGCATTATAGATAAGCTCACCAGCTTAAATATAAACCCCTATGTCACTAGATGGATTGAAAACTGGCTCAAGGACAGAACCCACATAGTTAGAATTGCTGGAGCCATGTCAGACTCCAAACCAGTTACACGTGGTGTCCCACAAGGCTCAGTCCTGGGACCTCTCTTGTTCGGTATATATTTCTCGGAGGTACAGGCCAACACAGAAGGACTATGGCTGATCAAGTTCGCAGATGACTGCAAACTGGGCGCCATAATCGACTCTCCAGCCGACACAAGCATCCTCCAAAAGGGCCTCATAGAAACAGACAACTGGTGCCAGAGCCATGGCCTCAAGCTAAATGCCAAAAAGTGTATAGTCATCCCCTTTGGCAAAAACAAAGTGCCCACAAATTACCACATAGGTGGAAATCCATTAAGTACAGAAGAAGTAATTAGGGACCTGGGGACCCAAGTTGATAGCAATCTCTCATTTGACAACCACGTGGCCAAAGTGGTTAGAAAAACATTTTATATAGCCCACCTAATCATGAAGGGATTCACATCTAGATCAGGGAGGTCATCGTGCCTCTTTACTCATCCCTCATCAGGCCCATAATTGAGTACAATGCCCCTTTTGGGATGTACCTTACCAGACACCTGCAGCAACTGGAAAGACCCCAAAAGTACCTCACCAAGAGGATCAAAGGGCTCAAACAGATGCCATATGCTGCCGGTTAAAGAAACTCCAGCTCTACTCAGTGGCATACCGCCTGTTCAGAGGCGATCTGTGCCTGACGTATAAAGCCATGTCCAACCCGAATTAATGGACATGCTGCACCTCAGAAAATCCAAATCCCATCGAGCTACGCGCTCGAGAGACTTGAACCTCAGCACTGAAATAAATAGGACATGCTGGTGGGACAGATTCATAACCCAGAGGCTCCCTTCACTCTGGAATAAAATCCCAGTCCAGGTTAGGCAGAGTCCCTCATTGACTCTCTTCAAGAGGAATCTTGATGAGTGGATGGGAGATCATAGGTTTACCCCGGGTATCACTTCTGTGTCACTGTTAGACAGAGGCACAGTATACTAACCTCGAAAAAGGGCATAGCAAAATAAATTTAAAATGGGTGGCGAAAGCCAAACACATTCTGGCTAGGCTTATAAATGCCCTAGGGCAGATAGCCTAGTATGAACCTATGAACCTATGAACCTATATAATTTCTTACTGCACCGTATCCTTCATCATGGTGTTTCCTTTCCTTGTGTTTCACTTTCTTCCCTAGTTTGTTGTCCAGTCTAGTCCATCACCCATTGTCCTTCCTTTGACAATCTGCCTATCCATTGTATTCCACCCTTTGAGTGTCATCATCTCCACTTTTAGTCTATGTCTGTATGTTCCTGCTACCATCATTAAACCCAGTTTCTTCACCACACCTTCCCCTTAGTACCTTCACCTCTACTCTTCTTGAAATAAAAAAGAAGTCATCTGTCCCGCAAAAAAGTACTCTGGAATCCCCCCAACATCCCAGTCTTCCCTTCTCCTTATCTTCTGTGAATTCTTCTGCATGCACTTCCTCATTTGTGACCTTTTTCCTTGTCAGTCATGATAACAGCATTGTAGTGCATGCAGCATGCTGATTATGATAAGATTTTGGGAAAAAGACAAATCAGTTAAGCTCCAGAGTGGCACTTGGCCTTAACTTAACAAATGTTAAACACCCCTGCTTATTTTGTTAAGTTTGCATCTAGCACCAGGCAGTAAAATCTGCCTGTACTAACTAGAAAATGACAGTAGCAGATCAAAAGATCTGTTTCGGCCTGCTATCTGCACCCTTAATATCTTAACTCCCTATGAAAAAAAAATTAGAAAGCTTCTGAAATAACAGGATGTGTTTGCCTGCATAATGTGAAGGATATGAGCTCTGAAATGCAAATGATTGTCATTATTGAGTTCAGTCCTTGGTGGTTTGTGTGAAAACCGCAGATTTTTATGAGGAACAAATCAAAACTATGAAGCAATAATCTGGACGTTCTGTGAAAATCTACACAGAAGAGAGGCATTAATGGTTAACAGTAAACAATGAACTCTACAACCCTCCACACTACATACTATGCACAGTCCACACACCAGTGTCTCATAACCACAAATGCCTAACTATAAACCCAACATATTAGTCATATGAGATTCCATTGTGTAACACAGATGTGCCACTCACCAGGCTGGATAAGGAGAAAGTCATGGTTAGTTGTCTGTCAGGTGCCAGAATCTACCATATCACACATGCACTCAAGTCTCTCAACAACAGGTACTATTATGACTCTGCCATATTCCATGTTGGGGTCAATGACTTGAGACGTACCTCCTAGTCTTAAGCAGCATAATACCATCAACCAGACTGATGCCTAAATACAAACAAAAAATGATTGACTTTAACACTTGGCTTAGTTTATTGTGTCATTCCAGGGGGATCCAGTACCTGACAGCCTGGGAAGATATGCTCGACAGACCACAATGCTTTGCTAGAGATGTCCTGCATCTATCTCAATTGTGCTTCAGGCTTCTGGCAAAGGCCCTTGCCTCCTCCATAGTGCCTTTTTTAGGAAAAGTCCTGAGGTCAATAAAATTAACATAACAATTTCAACAAAACACAAATGAAAGGTCATGCTGCTAAATGCTAGGAGTCTAAAAATGAAACTGAACTCACTGCAAGCATTCTTAACTCTGGAAGATGCTGACATTTGTGCAGTCACAGAAACCTGATTCAAAGCTGCGGAGAGCACCCCAGCCTTATCTGATTACTCATCCTATCATACACTCTGTGATACCCGTGCACTGGCCCAGTAGTGAAGGAGCCTCAATCCTAGCCACTAACACCAGTGAGGGGCATCCACATTGGAAGGATAACAAGTACACACAGAGCAAAGTACAATTTTTCTTAAGATCACACAGAAGATCACAGTCAGTCTGGGGCTGGTTTCTCCCTTTCTCTCCAGATCCCCAATAAGGCTCCCACTGGCACAGCTATAGGGTTCAGATTTCAGCCGAATGGTCAAGCCAAAACCTCCAGCATCCTCTCTGTCCAAACAATACTTTGTGTCTCTGCCCAAGTAGCTGGCACACACACACACACACACACACACATTGATATTTGATTCATATACAAACACACAGACACTCCTGGGGAAGGCTGGCGCAGGTTCACTAGCACTGCCCCTTTCTGCCCAGACTATAAGGTAGAAATCACAGCCCCCAACCACTACTTATCAACTACTAGTAAGGCCCTTCCCAAAGGGTGATCAGTTCTACTGCACAATGTTATTATTAACCAACTGGTAAGTGTGGTGAACAGCAAGGCTATTGGAGTGGCTTGTACAGTATCACCAAATACATGCAAGTACCCTAAGAGCTTAAATTATCTCTTCACAAAACAGCCACAGTTAAAAAGTTTAAAAATATTTAATAATAAATAATAAAAGCACAAGACAATACTCCTTAATTCAACACAGTGACAATAGAGAGTTCAGAAATCACAGGAAATACTTTAAAACAACATTGTATGATAGTCTCACATAAATATAGAAAACATCTACACTAATCTGGCTATAGTCCTATCTATCTCTAAGAGAAATACTAAGATCTAAATCCTACTTACAAGGTAAAGTGCTGGTGAGTTGTTGTCACCTTCAAAACAAAATACAAAATGCACTTCTTTCTTTCTGAGATAGTCCTTAAATTGATAATACACATTACTGCTGAGTCATTTCAGATTACATCATTCTTGCCAACTCAGAAATTAACATTTATTTGTGATCTGCAGCTGCCAGGAAGTCACAGCAATAAAATACACTTTACATGTGAAACCTAGTAATTATCTCTGTCTTAAGACAATAGAAAGAATTTCCAGCTACAGACATCCTGTCTCCTAGCTTGAGATCATACACAGTCATAAAATTCTTTACTTATCAGCTTTCTTTGAGCAGGGTGCACTCTGGTTACATTTTTGAAGTTCAGCACATAACACAGTTTTCTTACATTTGTCAAACAAGCCCATGGACCATATTAATATTTACGGTGACATATCATTATTTACAAAATTCTATCTGGCTGGGCTGGCAGCCTCTCAGTTTATCACATATTCAGACCCCAAACTGTGGGCAGCAAAGCCAAAGGATGTGGAGTTTCAATATATATTAAAGGCACACACATCCAGGCTGGTTAAACAGTATGACATATAGGAGACACCCCAGGTGCAGTTAACCATTGACAAGACCCCTATTCAAATCATAGCTAGCTAGCTACAGGCCCCCAAATTTGGCTCAAGATGTCCACTCCACCTATCTGGACCTCTTCAAATCTATCACGATTCAACCTTTACTCTGATCCTGGGTGACTTTAACTACTCAACCATAGGTTGGAAAAAATACTCATGTCAGAATGCAAATGCCCAGAGATTCCTCAATTTGATTAATGCAAATGCCTTGGAACAGCTAGTTGATACTCCCACAAGAAGTGATAATATCTTGGACTTGGTATTAACCAACATGAGTAACAACTGCAGCACCCCTACAGTATCATCCTCCATGGTAAGATCCGACAACAAAGCGGTCCCTTTTGAAATCAGCATCTCCCCACACCCCATCTAGCTATGGTCAAACAGAAAAAATCTCCAAAGCTGATTACAACCTCCTGAGGGATGGTATAAAATGTTTCATAGCCCCTCCCCCTCAGTTGGAACTGGCACTAATGTCCAAATATATAGCAAAGTACTATGCAAGCACTTATATAGATGCATGGAATCAGGAATACCTAACAGGAGAAAATCATCCTCTGCAAGGAAAAGTAAACATGTCTGGTGGACATCTGCAATAAATAAACTATATAACAAAATGAAAAAGATTGCTGCCCAGGACCAAGAAGGAGCAGGTGCCCAATTGGAAGCAATTTCTCCTTAGCCTGAACAAGCAAATAAGAGCACTAGTGAAATCCTTTAAAGCCAACTTTGAGTCCAAATTAGCCACATCTACTAGAGACAATGATAAGGACTTCTTCACATATGTCCACAATCTCAAAAGAAGCATCCAGATCTGTTCAGAACTGGTGGTCAAGGACACTACATATACAAATGCTATAGATATAGCTGACCTACTGGCTGACAGATTCAGCACAAAATTCATCCCTCTGTTCCCCCCATCAGTAAATCAGGACATCCCTAGTACCTGTCCCCTCCTCTTATCTCTAGGGAACAGGTCATCACTGCCCTCTCAAAGGCATAAAATGCAGTCTTTGTGGGACCCGATAACATTCCAGGCTGTATCCTACATGAACTCGGACATGAACTTGCAGCACCATTAGGCATCCTATTCACCCAAAGCCTGAGTACTGGCTTTGTCCCAGCTGAGTGAAGGACAGTCACTCTTATCCCTTTACACAAAGGTGGACCATCCACCAATCCAGGAAATTATAGACCCATCAGCATAACTAGCCTGGTCTGCAAGGCCATGGAACTGATTATCATGGACTTCATTAACAGGGACATTGGCAACCTCCAAACACTCAACCCCACGCAGTTTGGCCTTGTCAAGGGGAGGTCATGTCTGTTAAATCTGGTCAACTTCTTTGAGACAATCACCAAAGCCATGGATGCAGGGAAGACAGTGCACACTGCCTACCTTGACGTGGCCAAAGCCTTTGACACTATTCCCCACTTGGGCTTAATAGATAAACTGTCTCAAATAGCCATCAATCCATATGTTAACAGATGGGTAGCAAACTGACTCACTGATACAAACCACTTAATCAAAATAGGGTAAGCCACCTCAAGCAGTAGACCTGTAATGAGTGGTGTACCCCAGGGATCAGTCTTGGGGCCTCTGGTATCCAGGGTATATTTCTCTGAGGTGCAGGCCAAAACCAGTGGGTTATGGCTGAAAAAGTTTGCAGATGACTGCAAGCTGGGCACCTCAAGTGATGTGGGCATCCTCTATGAAGGCTTCACTCAAACAAATGACTGGTGTCAGAAACATGGCCTCAAACTGAATGTCAAAAAAAATGCATCATCATCACCTTTGGGGAGAGTGATGTCCCCACATATTATCACATTAATAACAACATACTAAGCATGCAATCAGTCATGAGGGATTTGGACACACAGGCTGATAGCAACCTGAATTTGACCACCATTTTGCTTCCATTGTATGAAAAGCTTTCTATATGGCCCACTTCATAAGTAAGGGTATCTCATCCAGGAACAAGGAGCTCATAACATCCCTGTGTTTTTCCCTTATAAGGCCAATTATTGATTACACTGCCCCCTTCGGCATGTACTTCGCAAAGCACATGCAGCAGCTGAAGTGAACACAGAGGTTCCTCACCAGAAGAATAAATGGTCTCAAACATCTACTCTACACAGATAGGGTAAAAGCCCTGTCCCTCTACTCAGTTTCATACAGAATCCTCAGAGGTGACATCTGTCTGGCATACTAAGCAATTTCAGACCCAGCCTTGATGGGACTGCTGCATATCCACAAGTCAAGCTCCACTCATGTAACCCACACGTGCAATCTCAACCTGGTCTGTGACATCAATAGAACATCGTGGGACAGATTTGTGTCTCAGATCCTCCCACATCTGTGGAATAGACTCCCTCGCCATGTCAAGCAAAGTACCTCATTATCCCTTTTCATGCACAACCTGGATAACTGGATGGGAAACAGAATATACACCCCTAGGATTCTACCTGTCTCCCTGTTGGACAGGGGCTTTGACTTTTGGCTTGTCTAAACATGGGATAAACTCTTGGCTAGGCTTATAAAGGTCTCAAGGCCAGTAGCCTAGTAACTTCCTATGATCTTGTGATCCTACGTCTGGCAGTGTTACACTTCCTTTCTGATAATGTTCACTGAGTGTTTTTTTGGCTTTGAAAGACCATAAAACACTTACTCATTATTTTTCCTTTAACTAGTAGTACAAGGAACAGATAAAGCTCTACAAACAATTATTATCATCTCAATAATCATATCTCTCTATTATGTGTTCTCATTCAAACATGGATGCCATGATTTGGTGAATTTCTTGGATTCCATGTCTTGAACACATATTAAGTGGGTAATGATTGGTGAGCTTCCCATAATCCTCTATGTTAAGGACTTTGCTAAGAAGCACTTATTATGGCTCTTAGATGTTCTCTTAATAGCATGTCTCTCTCCATATGAATGTGCATGGTAGCAAACAGCATGTCACTATGCGTGTGAATGTGCATGGTAGCAAACAGCATGTCACTTCATGTGTGAATGTGCATGGTAGCAAACAGGATGCCACTATGCATATGAATGTGCGTGGTAGTAAACAGCATGTCACTATGCATGTGAATGTGCATGGTAGCAAAGTGCATGTCACTATGTGTGTGAATGTGCATGGTAGCAAAGAGCATGTCACTATGCATGTGAATGTGTATGGTAGCGAACAGCATGTCACTATGTGTGTGAATGGGCATGGTAGCAAAGAGAATGTTACATTTATTACTGCTCAATGTTGTTTGGCTTCTGCTACATACCTACAATCAACTGTATTACTAGCTGAGTTAAGTACAAACTTGCAGTTTTAGAGATTGTACTGCATTTTATTTTTCTGTCTAATTGTTTCATTGTCTCACTGTAGTTATTTATGTTTGTATTTAATTGTTTCATAGAATACTGTGGTCTCTATCTCTCTCTCTCTCTCTCTCTGCAGTAAGTGTGGGCTATTGTGTTTCACTTCATTGATATTCAGTGTTAGACTCTTAGCCTAGAGGGTTTCTCTGTATTTATAAGTGTTAGTCACATATCTGTGAATTTATTACTGCTCAATATCTGAGTAGTTTGGCTTCTGCTACATACCTACAATCAACTGCATTACTAGCTGAGTTATGTACAAACTTGCAGTGTTAAATATTGTACTGTATTTTATTTTTCTGTCTGTTTAATTGTTTCATTGAATATTGTGGTCTGTGTCTCTGTATAGTTATTTATTTTTCTATTTAATTGTTTCATAGAATACTGTGGTCTCTCTCTCTCTCTCTCTCTCTCTCTCTCACTCTCTCTCTCTCCAGTAAGTGGGGGCTATTGTGTTTCACTTCATTGATATTCAGTGTTAAACTCTTAGCCTAGGGGGTTTCTCTGTATTTATAAGTATTAGTCACATATCTTTGAATTTATTACTGCTCAGTATCTGAGTTGTTTGGCTTCTGCTACATAAAACAAGTAATCTCTGTGGTATCCCCGAAGTCTCAAAACAACCCACTAAAGTGTAGTGGGTCTAAAATCAAAACAGTGTAAGAAACTTCTCTGTGTGGAAGATTTTCAGTCAGTCAGATTTTCCTCTGATGGGGGAAGGGATGTGAATTTAACATGTGTAGCAATAACACTTTGTTTTACAGCACAATAAACCACTCCCATGCCTGATAAAAAGTATATATATATTTAGAAAGCTTGTGAGGAAATTATTACTCTATTTTTGTTTTACTTGGATCGCTTGTCTGTGTACTTAATAAAGGATTTTTGACTGGAAACAGACTGCCTGCCTTGCTTGGATTACTTTCGAATACTTAGTAATGCTGTAGAATTATATATTTTCTATTATTACTTTTTGACTTGACGAGTTTATGTTCGCTACTTCTACTACTATTGTCTGATCTGATTAATATACAGTGTTTAACTAGAAATATATGGACTGAAAATCTTCCACACAGAGAAGTTTCTTACACTGTTTTGCTTCTGCTACATACCTACAATCAACTGCATTACTAGCTGAGTTGAGTAGAAACTTGTGGTGTTAAAGACTGTACTGCATTTTATTTTTCTGTCTATTTAATTGTTTAATTGAATATTGTGGTCTCTCTCTCTCTCTCTCTCTGCAGTAAGTGTGGGCTATTGTGTTTCATTTCATTGATATTCAGTGTTAAACTCAGCCTAGAGGGTTTCTCTGTATTTATAAGTGTTATTCACATATCTGTGAATTTATTACTGCTCAATATCTGAGTTGTTTGGCTTCTGCTACATACTTACAATAAACTGCATTACTAGCTGAGTTAAGTACAAACTTGCAGTGTTAAAGATTGTACTGCATTTTATTTTTCTGTCTATTTAATTTAATTGAATACTGTGGTCTGTGTCTCTCTGTAGTTATTTCTTTTTCTATTTAATTATTTCATAGAATACTGTGGTCTTTCTCTCTCTCTGTCTCTCTTTCTCTCTCTCTCTCTCCAGTAAGTGGGGGCTATTGTGTTTCACTTCATTGATATTAAGTGTTAAACTCTTAGCCTAGAGGGTTTTTATGTATTTATAAGTACTATTCACATTTCTTTGAATGTATTACTGTTCAATATCTGAATTGTTTGGCTTCTGCTATATACTTACAATCAACTGCATTACTAGCTGAGTTGAGTACAAACTTGCAGTGTTAAGGATTGTACTGCATTTTATTTTTCATTTTAATTGTTTCATTGAATATTGTGGTCTGTGTCTCTCTGTAGTTATTTATTTTTCTATTCAATTATTTCATAGAATACTGTGTTTTCTCTCTCTCTCTCTCTCTGCAGCAAGTGTGGGCTATTGTGTTTCACTTCATTGATACTCAGTGTTAAACTCTTAGCCTAGAGGGTTTCTCTGTATTTATGTATTAGTCACATATCTTTGAATTTATTACTTCTCAATATCTGAGTTGTTTGGCTTCTGCTACATACTTACAATCAACTGCATTGCTAGTTGAGTTAAGTACAAACTTCCTTTGTTAAAGATTGTACTGCATTTTTTTCTGACTATTTAATTGTTTCATTGAATATTGAGGTCTGTGTCTCTCTGTAGTTATTTATTTTTCTATTTAATTGTTTCATAGAATACTGTGGTCTCTCTCTCTCTCTCTGCAGCAAGTGAGAGTGATTTTGTTCATAGGATTCAACCTCTTAAGAGGCCAATGTGGAACACAGACTTTAACAATGTGTGACAAATGGTCAAAATGTGGCACACCCTATTTTTGCACTGCGTGAAACATGCCATTGCCATGGAACATGGTAGAAAATCTGTTAAATTCAATAACACACTTTTCAGATCCAAAACCTTAGTTTTATAATCTATAGTACCATATCCACACCATAAGTAAATGAAACAGCACTTTACAAAAATAAAATTCACATTTACTACATTTTCTAAACTGACAAGTCACACAAATTATTTTAATTAGACCATGTAAAACAGCATCCTGTCTACTTTAAAGCGTATCATTACTATAAATAACTCACTTTTGACATCCATCCTGACATACCTCTTAACCTCTTAGTGCAAGAAATGTGGACAAAACCCAATGTAATAAGGGGACAGGCAGCACAAAAATAGAGACACTTTAACTATTGGTCTTACAAACTTAGAAATATTGCTCTGATAAACTTGGAAATATTGCTAGAATAACAGTATCTGTGTTGGTATACAACAGGCAAACTAGGGAGACGCAGCACAAAACTAGAGACACTAAATATTGCTCTGATAAACAAATAAATATTGCTCTAATGAACTTGGAAATATTGCTAGAATAACAGGATCTGTGTTGGTATACAACAGACATACCAGGAACAAGCAGCACAAAAACAGAGATACTAAACATTGCTCTTATAAACATAGAAAGTTGCTAGCATACATGTTCTCAAGGATAGAAATTCTTGCAGACGTAACATGGCAGCTACATTTATAAAGGACTTACCTCTGCTTATAATTCACAGACTCAGTCTCCACACAACATGAAATTTAATCCAAAACGATGATCTGATCAGCCCCGGTTGTCCAGCAGGCAGCAACACAAACCTCAGCCTTCTAGTAAATGTCTGACCAATCTTGATCCACTAAAGCAAGGCCACTGAAGACCCTTCAGCTTGCTGACTCCTCTCCAAGGTTTCGAGTCCCAGTCCTGACATCTTCAATCCACAGCATAACGTGATTGACCTGTATTGGGGAGATCTCATTGGCTCCTATCCTGAAATGCATTACTTGATTGGCTCATACACTGCATTCACGATTGGCTGTAAATGTGGTGTACAAGCCAATCAAAAACTGTAGAGCACAGCCAGTGCTGTGTATTTTGGAAGGGCAGCACAGCTATGCATTGATTTGTATACCGCAAATGCCGATTGGCAGTAATTGTGGTACACAAACCAATCAGAATGAGTGTACTAGAGCCACAGCTGTTCAATGCGGAACAGCCGAACAGTGGCTTCACTCGTTATTAAATGCGGAGCGTTCCGCATAATCTGAAGCACTTGGATGCTCAGATTGTGTTTTACTTCATTGATATTCAGTGTTAAACTCTTAGCCTAGCTGGTTTCTCTGTATTTATAATTGTTAGTCACATATATTTGAATTTATTACTGCTCAATATCTGAGTTGTTTGGCTTCTGCTACATACCTACAATCAACTGCATTACTAGCTGAGTTAAGTACAAACTTGCAGTGTTAAAGATTGTACTGCATTTTATTTTTCGGTCTATTTGTTTTATTGAATATTGTGGTCTGTGTCTCTCTTTAGTCATTTTTCTATTTAATTGTTTCATAGAATACTGTGGTCTCTCTCTCTCTCTCTCTCTCTCTCTCTCTCAGCAGTAAGTGGGGGCTATTTTGTTTCACTTCATTAATATTTAGTGTTACACTCTTAGCCTGGAGGGTTTCTCTGTATTTATAAGTGTTAGTCACATATCTTTGAATTTATTACTGCTCAATATCTGAGTTGTTTGGCTTCTGCTACATATCTACAATCAACTGCATTATTAGCTGAGTTAAGTACAAACTTGCAGTGTTAAAGACTGTACTGCATTTTAATCTTTCTGTCTATTTAATTGTTTCATTGAATATTGTGGTCTGTGTCTCTCTGTATTTATTTTCCTATTTAATTATTTCATAGAATACTGTGGTCTCTCTCTCTCTCTCTGCAGTAAGTGGGGGCTATTGTGTTTCACTTCATTGATATCCAGTGTTAAACTCTTAGCCTAGAGGGTTTCTCTGTATTTATAAGTGTTAGTCACATATCTTTGAATTTATTACTGCTCAATATTTGAGTTGTTTGGCATCTGCTACATAACTACAATCAACTGCATTACTATCTGAGTTAAGTACAAACTTGCAGTGTTAAAGATTGTACTGCATTTTATTTTTCTGTCTATTTGTTTCCTTGAATATTGTGGTCTGTGTCTCTCTGTAGTTATTTATTTTTCTATTGTGGTCTCTCTCTCTCTCTCTCTCTCTCTCTATCTATCTATCTATCTATCTATCTATCTATCTATCTATCTATCTATCTATCTCTCTCTCTCTCTGCAGTTAGTTTCCCACCCTCCCTCCCTGTTCTTGTTTTGGTATTAATCTTGGTGGCTTTGGAATTGCCTGCCCCTCCTGCAAATTTGTGTTTGAACACTCCTCCTGGGTCTATCTCATTTAACGAAGTAGAGTGAGATCATATTTTGACTTCAGACACTCCTACCAGTCCCATCGCTTCAGCTCTATCCCAGCTCTATTCCAGTCTGGTGAAACTAGCTCATTCTACCTAATACAGAGAGAACATTTCTGAAGGGCAAGCCACTTAGGTCCTTAATTTTCAATTATCTTCTGTTTCTCCTTTCTCCCTTTCCACTTTCCAAAAAAAAATGTTCTAAGCTTGTTTCCTGCCTTTCCTGTAATGAGTCTAGTCCAGATACAGATTTGCTGGAACCTGGACTGTTTGTAAGCTTCTGTGATCCCAAAGCCTTTCTCTTCTAGCTTATCACTGGGAGTGGTAAGCACTAGGTAGCCTATCTACCACAAGAGTGGTTTCTGGCCCAGAAATTGAAGTTTATTGGCCGTTTAGGCAGTTTTTCCATGTCTTGCAACTTTCTGGTTTTAAAGCCCGCGTTAGTGCTTTTTCCCCACCGTTCCTGTGACTAGTCTACTCCAGGTACAAATATGCTGTATCCAGGACTGTTTGTAAGCTTCTGAGCACCCCTAAGCCTTTCTGTGTTGGAGGGAAGCATTCTAGCTTATCAGTGAGAGTGGTAACCACTAGGTAGCCTATCTACAAGATCCAGGTACAGATTCTTAGTTTTAGCACTTTAATTTGCTTATTTGGGCTCAGCACTTATTCAGAACTTGTTGTTAGCACTAAATAAGCTACAAACTACTACAGCAATCAACCTTCCTCTTTACTTAGAGGAAAACAGTTTTTTGTACTTACTTTCCTCACTTGCTTAGAGAAAAACAGCTCTTATACTCACTTTCCTCACTTGTCTAGAGGAAAGTAGTTTTTTTTTCGGGCATGTCCAGGGGTCAGCTCCCAGTGCTCTCTCCTGTCTATCTGATGAATCTGCGCATCTTGGGGCAATGTAGCAATTGCCTCAAGTACATAAACAACCCTCCCTTCCTACCACCCAACACCACAACCTGTGAGGGATGCACTTGTCTAGCAAAACTGGAGGTAAAGCTCTCTCCAAACAAGACTGAACTTGACAGTCAAGTGGAGAAGGTAAGCACTTGCACCACACCACACTCATTACATAGTCCCACTAAACCTACACCACCAAAATCTACACAGAGAAACACAAAAACATTCATGGAGGCTCTCAATAATAATCTGCTCAAGCAACAGAGACCTCCAAAGCAGAAATGCAAGCAACCTCCACCCCCAACACAACCCAAATGACACATAGCCCACAGACTTAGTGTGCCAATAAACCACAGCCCATAAGGCAAAACAATATACCCAACACACTAGTCATAGGTGACTCTATAGTCAGGCAAACCTGATGTCCCACTCACCAGGCTAAACAAGGAGAAGGTTACTATCAGCTGCCTGTCCAGTGCCAGGATCCGCCACCTAACCCACGCACTCAGGTCACTCCACAACAAGTACAATTATGACTCTGTCATTGTCCATGTTAGTGTGAATGACCTGAGATGTAACTCCCTGGACTACATGAAAATAGACATGGGAGAGCTCTCCGATCTTGTAGCCCGGGCAGGTATGACCCTAGCCCTGAGTAGCATCCTGCCATCACCCAGAATGATACAGCAGTACAAGGACAAAATGACTGACTTCAACAATTGGCTAAGCTTCTGGTGTCATTCTAAGGGGATCCAGTATTTGTCTGCCTGGGACGACATGGTAGGCAGACCACAATGCTTTGCCAGAGATGGCCTGCACCTGTCACCCCTGGGATTCCAGATACAGGCTAAGGGTCTTGCCACCCCTATAGTGCCTTTTTAGGCAAGGTTCAAATGACAAATTCACCACCATAACAGGAACAGGCAAGCAAAAACTGAGGGTAATGCTACTCAATGCTAAAAGTCTAAATCTTAAAATGCACTCACTGGAGGCACTCCTTAAAATGGAGAATATCGATATCTGTGCAGTGACTGAGACCTGGTTCAAGGCTTTAGAGAGCACACCTGCATTACCAGGCTATAACTCATACCACACTTTTTGGCCATCTAACCTGGACCAGAACACCAAAGGAAGAGGTGTGTCCATATTCATTAAGGATATCCACTCCTCCAGGCTAGTTGCGCAGCATAATGCATCCAAGGTTATCCAAGTGCAACTAACTCTGGGCAAAACTGCAATCCAAATTGTAGCTTGCTACAGATCCCCCACCATGCCCCAAATATTCCCACTCCTCTTTTATTGATATACTGGAAAATATTAGGGTTCAACCAAACACCCTAATAATGGGTGATTTCAACTATCCCAACAATAACTGGGAAAACTACTAATGTACCAACTCCTTCACTCAACGCTTTCTGAAATTCATAAATTCCAATGCCCTGGATCAACCAGGGGCAACAATATTCTAGACCTAGTCATTACCCACATGAGTGACCGGTGTTCAACACCTGAAGTCAAATCCTCATTGGTCATATCCGACCATAAGCTAATCACCCTAGATATCCACATCCTGCCCCCACCCACCATTAAATAAACCACAGTAAAACATTTTTCCAAAGCCAGCTTCATGCTTCTTAAGAAAGAATTGGAGAACTTCATGACACCCATGCAGATGGACAATACAGCTATGACTGCTGAATCCTACACAAATGCACTCTATAAGCACTTACATGTGCATGGATTGTGCTATCCCAAACAGAACCAAGACGCTGTCCTCCAAAAAAAGGAAGCCAATCTGTTGGTCTCCTGCCATAAACAAACTCTACAGCAGAAGGAAGAAACTGTTGCAAAAGAGAGTAAAATCCCATGAATGGAGCATCTCCCTGGTCAGCCTCAGTAAGAAGCTGAGATCCCTTATAAGATCCTCCAAAGCTAGCCACTGATTCTAAGGGCAACCACAAAGCACTCTATAGCTATGTCAAGAATCTCAATGGCAACATCCAGATCTGCTCTGAGTTACAGCACAGTGGCATGAAAATTACAGAACCAACTGATACTGCCAACATCTTGGCAGATAAGTTCAGTGCTAACTTCAGCCCCCTCTCACCCCCTAAAGGGCCCATATCTATACAGGAAGAATGCAGAGTCCCTGTAATCACATCTATGCAGGTAAAAGCTGCACTCTCTAAAACCAAAAACACAGCATCCATGGGACCAGACAACATCCCAGGCTGCGTTTTACATGAACTTCAGAATGAACTGGCTCCCCACCTAAGCACCATGTTCAATCATAGTCTCACGTCAGGCTTTGTGCCCACTGAATGGTGCACAGCAACAGATATCCCACTCCACAAAGGGGGAGCCACCACTGATCCTGGGAACTATCGTCTTATTAGTCTGACGAACCTAGTCTACAAGGCCATGGAATGTATCATCACGGAACTCATAAACAAAGACATTGGTAACCTCCAAACTCTGGACCCCACCCAGTTTGGGTTTGTGAAAGGCAGATAATGCTTTCTGAACCTGATCAACTTCTTTGAGGCAGTCAACAAAGCCATAGACAAGGGTAAGGTTGTTCACACAACCTATCTTGACCTCACCAAGGTTTTCAACACCATCCCCCATTCTACAATTATAGCTAAACTCACTAAACTAGATATAAATCCCTATGTCACAAGATGGGTTGCCAACTGGCTCACTGACAGAACCCACACTGTAAAAGTTGTAGACTCCAAACCTGACTTCAAATCAGTCACAAGTGGAGTACCACAGGGTTCAGTCCTGGGACCTCTCCTGTTTGGTATCTCCTTCTCTGAAGTACAGGCTAACACAGAAAGCCTCTGGCTAATGAAGTTCACAGATGACTGCAAACTAGGAGCCATAGTCAAGTCTCCAAATGATGTGGACATCCTACAGAAGGGCCTCACTGAGACAGATGTCTGGTGTCAGAGGCATGGCCTCAAGCTCAATGCCAAAAAGTGCATTATCATCCCCTTTGGTAAAAACTCTGTACGCATGAACTACCACATAAATGGCAGTCTACTTAACACCAAATGTGTGATAAGAGACCTTGGGACCCAGGTGGACAGTAGTCTCTCCTTTAATAATCACATCGCCACAGTAGTCAGGAAATCCTTCTATGTGGCACACCTCATCACAAAAGGGTTCTCATTCAGGAAAAAAGAGGTCATTGCTCCCCTCTACTCAGCACTCATTAGACCCATTATAGAGTACAATGCCTCTTTTGGAATATACCTCACAAGACATCTGCAGCAGCTGGAAAGGCCACAGACGTACCTCACAAAGAGGATTACTGGCCTCAAACAGATGCCCTACATTGACCATCTCAAAAAACTCTAGCTTTAGTCTGCAGCATATCACCTACTCTGAGGAGATCTCTGCCTAACATATAAAGCTATGTTAAACCCAAAGCTATTAGGCATGCTACACCTAGAGAAATCCCAGTCCCTCTGAGCTACACGCTCTAGGGCCCTAAACCTTGTCACCACAATAAACAGGACATACTGGAGAGATAGATTCCTGTCCCAAAGACTCCCAATACTCTGTAACAAGCTACCCATCTATGTCAAGCAAAGTTCCTCATTAGCACTCTTCAAGAAAAATCTTGATGAGTGGATGGGAAACAGGGAATACACCCCGGGATCACATCTGTGGCTCTGCTCGACAGGGGCACAGGAAATTAACTTTCTTGGGTAGCATAAGCCAGGGAACCTTGTTGGCTAGGCTTACTTAGGCCCTTGGGCCAATAGCCTAGTGCCTATCTATGAACCTATGAACCTATGCCACTATGCATGTGAATGCGCATGGTAGCAAATAGCATGTCACTATGCATGTGAATGTGCATGGTAGGAAACAGCATGTCACTATGCGTGGGAATTTGCATGGTAGCCAACAGCATGTCACTATGTCTGTGAATGTGATGGTTACAAACAGCATGTCACTATGTGTGTGAATGTGATGGTAGCAAACAGCATGTCACTATGCATGTGAATGTGCATGGTAGCAAACAGCATGCCACTCTAAGTGTGAATGCTTATGGTAGCAAACAGCATGTCATTATGCATGTGAATTTGCATAGTAGCCAACAGCATGTCACTATGTGTGTGAATGTGATGGTTGCAAACAGCATGTCACTATGCATGTGAATGTGCATGGTAGCAAATATGCTACAGGCATGCCATGGGATTTTCAGGTAAAGTGACTTTGGTCACATGGCACTTCTTTTTATGGGATCTGTGGAGTCTTATCAGTACATTTATTCTTAAGTTCATTTCCATCATACTAATTAGCTCCTGTTGCATTGTTACTCAGCTACGGGCCATATTACACTACTTGGATTGGCCTATTTTTTCCATTACAGGGTCTTGTAACTGATGTTTTTAAATCCCAGGGATAATTGTTATCTGAATAACTCAAAATGATGGACTTCTTGCATCTGACTTCTCATGCAGATTCTGATATGGTTTTATTCTCTGTAATGACTGTATAATGATACATATGTTACATTCTTAGGTGAAAACATATGACCTTGCTTCACACATCTCACGTTCCCCCATTTATAAAGCATTCATTAGTTACAGCTTCATATTAACATACAAAGCATTTTATCACTCGTACAAAATCCTGAAATTATTTAACGTAACATATTGTTCTCTTGTTCACTTGCTTTCCACTTCTTGGCTAAAATTTTAATTTGAGCATGTACCCTTTTATATGAAATCACTGGTTTCTTAGATATCACTAGAAGTATGTTGGACTGTTTTTATAACAGCTCTGCTTTGATCATAACCTATTAAGTAATTTTCTTAAAGTGACTCATTCAAATGATTTATAGTATTTGTTCAGTGACTTTATTGAAAGCTATATCACTTATTGTTTCTACAGTAATTTTGTATCCCTTGCAACTACTTTGTTGTTATAATGTCTATTATTCAAAATGTCTTTGGCTTTTCAGTATGTTAATCATCTGATTTCATTTTATTCCATTTCACAGATATTGCTTTAAAGTGTGCAAGGGAATTTTTTGTGCAGACGGGGTGATGACTGTTTTTATGTAGATAATGAGACCTAATTTGTGGTTTTCTGCAAATGTCTGTTTCTATCTACGGCTGAGGTTAGCAATTTCAAGAAAGTGATGTGTACCCAGGAACTGTATTTAAATCTATATGTTTAAATTACTAAAATTCTTAAACCTTAGAAAACCTAAACCAGATCCTTCATATTAATTTCAACTAAATGTAAAGATTAATACAATATATCCTTCACATATGTTTTACTTTTATGGACTATTTTCTCCAAGAAATAAACATTTACTCACAACATATAATAAATGTGCTTGCATAAGAAGTAGCCACTAATGCAGACACAATGATTTCAAACATTTTCAAAAAAGATTTTTGAATGAAGAATATGTATTTGCCAGACAAAATATATGATTCTTTGAGAAAATAGCTAGAAAGATACAAAGTTAATATATATATTTCTGCATATAAAATAAGTAGCTATTTAGTGAAATCTTAACATTTGTAATCACTTAGTACAGTATTTTGAATCCTGCAGGCTGGTAACATTTAGAACTATTTATTTTGTTTATTTGTTTAATAAATCAATTGATAATCAGATAGGTGGTCTGGTCTACTGACCATTTTCAAGTACAACCTGTGCTAAATGAGCAGCAATACAATGCAGTTACAATACATAGTTTATCATCTATTTATAAGGATTACATAGTTTATTACAAATAAGTTTCAAATAAAAATGTACAGTTGGTTACAGTCCCTTCATATTCTAATATGGGAATAGGTGGAATAATGGGTATTTTCCTTGCTGTTCGGAAGACCATGACACTGCCTTTTTGGGGGGTTAATTATAGCTTGTTGGATGAGAATCAGCTACAGAGTTGGCTGAAGTTGTCTTGCAACTTATTTTTCAGATCAGTGTGGCTTATACAGGATTGTAGTAGCAGAATGTCGTCTGCATCTGTCACTAGGTTAAGATCTGGAGGTTCAAAAGGAAATTAATTTACAAAGTGAGCAGAAGTGGTTGAGTTATGTGCATCAGCAGTAAAGCAAAATAATTCTAATAAATTTAAAATGATCTGACCATTAGATAGTGCTGAAACCAAAGCTGACTGTATCATGTTTATTAAGTAAAAAGCATGAATAACTGTTTCAGAGGCTTTTGCCATGTCAACAAAGAGCCTTTTCATTCAGGTTGCAGTAAATGTAAATCTGTTGCCATTACAAGGGTAATAAATGTGCTAAGATTGATAAGAAAGCATTGCTGTTCATCATACAGGAGACTACAGCTATCATTGTGGTTTAGTACTTGTTATTAGAGAAGTTTTTCAAATACTTTTGTGGTAAGACAGATATTAAAAATGTGTCTGTCATCTTTTAGACCTCCTGGTTAGGTAACTTTGGGGAGAGGGATTATTTCTGAGTGTTTGAATGCTAAAGGGACAGTGACTGCTTTCAGTTAGAGCTTGAAAATATGGGTAATGCTTAAATCATTTTACTTGTGGCCTGTCTTAAGAAATTAGGATGCTGTTTACTGCAAGTGGCATGAGTTAATAAGTTAAACTCATTACAGCCGAGTGACGTCTCCAGGCATTTCTGCAGTTACACCCTACTGCTCCTCTAGGCGTCAAACATTGCCTGTTCATATTTGCATTAATAATTCCTAAACCATGTTACATACAAGGTATTG
This sequence comes from Protopterus annectens, assembly GCF_019279795.1. Lineage (NCBI taxonomy): Eukaryota > Metazoa > Chordata > Ceratodontiformes > Protopteridae > Protopterus > Protopterus annectens. Next base: position 950,607,440 of record NC_056748.1, on the reverse strand, counting down.
GAAAATTTTATCTTGAAGCATACATGATAGCAAACACAACTGTATTGATATATGACCTCTGTCAATGGGTATTTGTTAAACATGTAAGGTTATAACTTCAATTTTTAAATGCTGAAGCCACGCCCACTAGGAGTTAAAGGTACACACTCAAAAGAGCTCTACTGGAGGGAAAGGGACTTAGTCTGCTGTATTCACATTTGGGAGAAGTGAAAGGATGCTGCAAAATATGCTAGTGGGTATAACTGATGGGATTTAGTTTCTTACTGCTGAGACTTACTGGAAAGCCAGCTGGAAAACTGTTGAGTATGTCATTTATTCTAGATAGAAGAAATTTAACATACTCATTTTCAAAAATGTATTGGTTAGTGCTTGCAAGGCTGGGGTGTCGTGTTCTGCAGAAGACGTGCTCAAGGCATATTAATCATTTTGTCAGCAAAGAGATGGATAAAGGAAGTAATAATACATCTAATAATTTCCAAATACAATTCAGCTGCATAAAAATCTAACCAGTCTATATCATATTTATCATGCCTTCGATGATTTTCCAACCGTTGCTAAAGAAATCTGTTTTTATGAAAAATAGCAGACATAGGAAAGAACCAAACAGAACATACATGTGATGATAGGAAGGCTGGAGAGTGCCACATATCAGCTGTGGACTAGAATGACCTTCCAAATAACCACAAAACACCATTAATTGAAAGGTCACTGAGTTCAATAAGGGTAAGCTCAGTGAGAAGGAATGGGTGAGACACAAAGGCAAATGCTATGATCAGACTTGTGGGACCTGCAAAGGCTAGAGTCTTAATGGTATCCTGTACAGTTTACAAACTATGAACTTTTCAACCTGCTAAGGTCTCTCTTTTCCAATTTACTAAATATTTGATCAGTAAGGTACAACATACTGGTACAGTGGTGCAGCAGTTTGCATTGTTGTCTCACAGCAAGAAGTTCAATTCTCAGCTGGGGTGCCTTCTGTGTGGAGTCTACATGATTGCCCTGCATTCATGTGGGTTTCTCCGGGTCCTCCGGTTTCCTCCCATATTACAAAGACATGAATCTGGAGCATTTCTGCCTGGGCCTCTGCTGAAAATTGGTTCGTTTCAAGTTAGACTTTCTCATTAAACAAATAATAATAATAATTGTAGTGTTACTTTCATTGGAAACATGCTGCAATTTATCTAGGGAGACTGTTGCAATGGAGGATCTTGATTAATTATGAACAGTCTATTTTTTGAACAATTTTTCTGATAATAAGAAAGATAGTGTATTGACCAGAAACTAAGAAGTCAGATGATGATTTGGAGATAATAATGATTGGTGTATGTCCAGAGAAAGCACAGGTCATCAGTGTAGACTCACAGATATATAGTGCATGCTAGTGCACTGAACTAGAGATGTCAAAGGCCCATGTGAGCCCTGGTTATAGTCTATAAGGTCCAAGTTGTCAAAAAAATATAAGACAGACTAGACATGTTCACCCATGCCATTTAGATTAAAGGAAAAGAAGATGAAAGATGTGGGCAATATGTAAAACTCCCATAAAATGGAGCATTGGGGGGGGGGGGGAGTTGGTGGAGGATTCATAGATTGAGGCATGGCATTTAATGTGCCAAAGGTAATGGATTAGAGCTGGAGATTCCATCTTTCTCAAGGCTTATGTAAGGTCACTGAGGTTATTGGCTATTACTGTATTTATTTCTGACATACATAACAAGATTTGTATATGTAAACACTTCACTCAACTTTAGAAAATAGCTTTGGCAATTGTACAGAAATTGTTATAATCATTCTTTAAACAGTAATTATGATATGTGCACACACACACACACACATATATATATATATATATATATATATATATATATATATATATATATATATATATATATATCTATATATCTATATATATATATATATATATATATATATATATACACACACACACACACACACACACACACACACACACACACACACACACACACACACACACACACACACACACACACACACATATACACTTGTATCTATATCTACATATCTATATATATCTATATTTTTATATATAGATATCACTATATATGGGTGTCAGACATCCTGTCAAAATGACAGAATGCCAACACCCAGGAGACCAACACTATTTGGTCGACACAGACAAGTAGTCAACAGGTGTGAAAGGTCTACAATACCCAGGTAGGGAATATTTTGTTTATCTGCATATTGTGCGATCTCATAGTATATAAGATTAGCTGTGGGTTTGCGGTACGTGGGGGACTTGGCCTGTTGCAAAACATTATTATTTGTTGCATGCACCATGTTCTTTTTAGGCACATGCATGGTAATGTGTCAATATTAATTTTGTCGATCTTTGGAGGTTGACATGTAGGCCACTCAACTAAAGTCAGTAGACCCATATCTATCTATCTACCTATCTATCTATGTATATATGTATATATGTGTGTGTGTTTATGGTTATATTAGATAGACACATACACATAAGTATATGTGCATATCTACTTCTCTATCCATTTAGTTTTTTATTTAGTTCAGTATTTATATTTTGTTGATTGGCTTTGCCCGACTAGGCCACTAGCCTCTTTTCAGAGGAGACCCATGGTGGAATTTACACTTACTGTGGGAAATCTGGACATGGCACTGGGGGATTTCCCCTATTCTTTTTCTGTGTGGGGAGGCTGTTTGTAGTGGCACTTCCTGCTTCCAGTCTGAGTACATAGGTGGCTTGGAGAATCAGAAAGAAACATGATGAGTTGTGATGGCGAGAAGGAGAGAGTTGGTAGAGCAGCCAGTGATGGAGACAAAGGAGTTGTTTTGGAGGTGAAGGAGTTTGATCTTTTGCAATACAATGTGATGGCAGACTTCGAGGAGCAGTTAATGGAGAAGAAACTGGGGTGGAGGGTTCAGATAAAGCTGAATTTCAGATTCTGAAAATGTTCTTCTAGGAGAGGTTGTTTCAAGAAGATTCTCAGGATGGATGTATAATTACAACTCTCCAATTGGGAGGGTTGCTGGATGTTTATCTTATGGATATGTTGAGTCAGAGAGAACCAGAGAGTGAGATAGCAATATTGTGGGAAGAGATTATGTACAAAATACAAGAGAGGGAGGTGAAAGAGATTTTGGAGAAAAATAAGTTGTATGTGCAGATGGTGAAGAAATGGGAAAGACAATACAAAAATGTATGATGATAGACTTTTGTGAACTTGAGGATAAGAATGTGGAGTCATTTTGAAAATGGAAAATGGAAAAATTATATATATTATTATGTAGAAGGAAATAAGGGTTTTGTTAAATACAGGTGACAACTGAAAGTGTGTGTGTGTGTGTGTGTGCGTGTGTGTGTGTGTGTGTGTGTGTGTGTGTGTGTGTGTGTGTGTGTGTGTGTGCGTGTGTGTGCGTGTGTGTGTGTGTGTGTGTGTGTAAAAGATAATAATTTAATCATTAATTGTGACAAAAGAAAGTATTATATTTGTGGTAAATCTGGGCATGAAAGTAAGAAATGTGATATGTGTAGAAAATGTGAACAAAAAGGGCATGCATGGGTGGATTGAGAAGATAAAATAGAAGTTAAAGGACAAGCGATAAAGTAGAAATGTGAATATAATACAGAATGAAATTTAGAAGACGAACATGAAGAGCAGATTATAGAACAAGGCAAGAGTAAAAAAGAGAAATAATACATGAGAAAAATGAAAATAATGAAGTGGAGGGAATGATACAAGAGACAAGTGAAGATGAATATACAAGTATGAGAATGCTTAAGGGAAATAAGAATTATATAGGGAAAAGAGTGAAAGATAGAAGCAGTAAGTTTAAAAGTGTAGTTGTGAAAGAAAATAAAAAAGACAAAGGGAAGAAGTAGAATGGGATAACAATATGTATACAAAGGAAGGTGAAAATCCTAGCTGTAAATGTTAACAGTATAAAGAATATTAAGATAAGATTAATTGTATTAGAATTGTGTTCAACACTTGAGATGCTTGTCATTTTAATAGAAAACACAAGAATATTAACAAAAGGAGAAAGGTTATAAACAGAAGATTTATGGGATGGTAGAATTATTTGGAACATGGGAAAAGATACATGTTCACGATTAGGTGTATATTATGTCATGAAACAATAAACATTTTAAATTACACTGGAGCAGAAGTAGGTAGAATAACTGTGAAAGATATAAGACAGAAAAAAGGTGTATGTAGAATTATTGTAGTATATGCATATGTCACACAAAAGAAAAAGAAATGATGTTTTAAAACTTCTAAATTATGTTGGAGTTAATATGGAAATAATGTTAATGAGGAGATTTTAATTGTGATCTTAGGAAAAGAAAGAAGGAAATGATGTTAGGATTATAAGATAAATAATAAAAAGAACAAAACTATATATATCGAGTAATGAGTTTCGGATTTATAAAAGGAATTATATAAAAACAGAACTAGATTATTTTGTAATATCTGATAGTCTGAAAGTTATAATAGGAAGAATAAAAGCAACAGGTTTTTCAGATCATTTAGCAATCTGGGTAGAAGTTCAAGAAAAGTAGGCTATATATGAGTAGGTAAAGGTATTAAAGATTAAATGAAAAAGAACTAAATGAGTAAGATGGAAGGCAGATTAATCAATTATGGAAAAATCATGTACATATGTGAATCTTTTATAGAGTGGATGAGTTGGTGGATAAGTTTTAAAGAATAATATAAAAAAGTGTATTTTTAAATGTCACGCTCTAAGGAGAATGAAAGAAAAACAAAAGTACAGGTAGTTGACTCAGAAATATTTAAAGAATTGTTAAGCGATACAATACATTTTTATGAAAAAGAAAAACATGATATGAACCAGGAGAAGATTAAAAAATGTTATTTAAGCAAAAGTACTTTTTACAATGGGAAAAAAGAAGAGGTCACATTGTATTTAAATAATGATTGTAGAAGAGAATAATAAAATAATATGAGAATTGAAGGATGCTAAAGGGGAATGAGTGATTACACAAGAAAAAATGTTTGAGGTAATAAGAATACATTTAGAAGGGGGGAGATAAAAGAGAGACAAAAATGGAAAGTTGAAAAATTGAATAAGGAAGATAATGGAAGCTTAGAAGAAAATATAAGTGTAAAAGAATCCAGTGATATTTTAAAAGAAGTAAATATGAAAAAAAAAATACTGGACTGTATTGGATTGAATATTATATGTATAATAACATGGAAGAATGGGAAAAAAGTATATTTTGTGTAAGTATTAAATTAATGGTTAAAAACGGAGTTGTAGAACAAGAAATATGTACTGTAGTGATGAAATGTATGCGGAAGAAAGGAGAAAAGAGGATATAAGAAACTGTACACCGATAGTATTGAATAATACAGATTAGAAGATATTTATGAGAATAATAGGGAAAAGGTTAGGAAATAAAATAGATTGCTTGAATATTTGATTCTTGGAAGAAAAAGGAAAGGAAGTCAAGAAATATTAATGACAGTGAGAGAAGTGATAGAGGACATTATAAATAAGGTTGAAGCTAAAGTTATGTTAAGAGATTTGAGTAAAGCATTTGCTAGGCTACAATATGAATGTTTATGGGATATATTGAAAGAATACAGTATAAGTGATAAAATAATAAAAGTAATTGCTTCAGTGTATGAAAATAATAGTGTGAGAATAATCTTAAATGGGACTTTAAGTGAAGAAATAAAAATAAAATGTGGGATAAAACAAGGCTGTCCAGCAAGTAGCATTTTATTTGTGTTAATTATTTTAGGTTTTAATAAGATGAATAGTATTAAGAATGGCAGGATATGAGATAAGAAGTCAAGCTACCAGGTGTTTTTACTTATGCAGATAATATAGCTTTACAAGCTAACAATAAAGAGTGGATGTAAGAAGAGATTAAACAATTAAACCAGAATTTAAAAGTAGTTGGTTTATGTTTAAACAAAGACAAGCGCAAAGGGATTGGAATAGCAGATAGCATAGAAGGTATTCAGTTTAATGAAGAGGTTTAGACATTTTGGGGATAATAAGAAAAACACAAAAGGGCAGGCACCAGAAACCTCTGCAGCTGTAAAAAACGAAGAACAGGATACACACAAAGCTGTTGAGAGTAGGCTCCAGAATCCACAATGAACTTGAAAAATACTAGGAAACGAATCTATGCAGAACTGCTTTATTACAACACACTAGCGCTTTCACAAAATGCTTCTTCAGGTGTAAAACTGATACAAAAAAACACACCTTAAATAGCCAGGTTGAATAATCACATGATGCACTCTAATAAGTGAAAGAACAACTGATGAGTAGTAGTCTATATAGTATGAATGAAATTCATTTATACATTGATTTGATGTCTATTGTTCTTCTGAATAATGTTTTTATTCAGTGATCAGATTTATTGGCAGAAGAATGGTGTGGCGATGGGTAGTGCCAGTTCGAATAGTTATGCGAACGCTGTTATGATGAAATGGGAGACAGATTTTTTAGAAGAAGGGCCTTTTAAAGATTTAATTATTTTTTATAGAAGGTTTGTAGATGACCTTTTTATTTTGTGGAGAGGCTCTGTTTTAGAACTAATGAGTTTTGTTGAGTACATTAACAGTACCACCCCCTTTTTGAGGTTCACTTTGAACTATTCAGATGCTAGTATAAATTTTATGGACATGATAGTGGAAAAGGACAGTTCTAATGTGATGTCAACTAGACTATATAGAAAGGAATGTCACGTTAATAGTTTGCTATCTAGGGATAGCATGCATCCAGACTATGTCTTTAGAAATGTAGTCCAGAATCAATTCTATAGGGCTTCTAGATTGAGTGCAAAGAATAGCGAATTTGAAGAGCAGAAACATAAGACCATTAATGAGCTTAGAGAGAGAGGTTATGATTATGGGATGGTAGAGTATAATGCTACTCAAGTCTCTAAATTGAGAGAGAGTAGGGCCAAACCATATTTTCCAAAAAGGTCAGCTGGTGGCAATACCAATAGAGCAAATAATATTAAGGTTTGTATTCCTTACTCAAGAGATGTTATGAGGTATACTGAAATTATTAGCCAACATTGGGATATTCTGTTAACTGATCTGCAATTAAGTGAAATTATAGGCCCCAGACCTCAGTTCACTTTTAAGAATAAGAAGAATTTAAGAAGAAGGTTGTGTAATGTTAAGGAAGTAAAGTATGCCCTGACAGTACCTGGTACTAGATCATGTGGTAAATGCTCGCAGTGCAAGTACATTAATAAAGAGCCTTTCTTTGCACATCCTGACACAGGCAGAGTGTATGACATCAGGGTTCAGGCTGATTGTGAAACTATGCACGTGATTTATTTAGCTAACTGTGTTGCCTGTAGATGTTTCTATGTTGGCAAGACAGATCGTTCTCTAAAGGATAGAATAAGAGAGCATTATTACCATATAGGTAAAGGGAGTAATACTAATGCTTTAGCTAAGCATGTACAAAATATGGGTGTACAACATAAGTTTATGTTTATGGTTGTCTCTAGGACATATGAGAGTGTTAGAGTGGGTGATATTAGAGCTAGAACTGAGGAAGTAGAGGCTAGGTGGATAGTCATGCTTACAGCCAATTATGGTCATGGTTTAAATGAACAGGTGCCTTTGAAGCCTGTTCTTGGTAAAAGAGCTCTACATAGGTAATTCCTGTCTTTTATTTATTTATTTGTTTTTATATTTTTATTTTTCTATTTTATAATAATCGTAGATTGTTTATTAAATATGCTTATATGCTCATTAGAATGTGCTTATATATATATTGTTATATATCTGTTCTTTATGCAGGGTGTATGATTTATTAATAGTGTATATGTAGTGTATATGTATGTTTTAAACTGATTTTAAGGTCTCCCTTTTAAAAGTTAATTAGAGTGCATCATGTGATTATTCAACCTGGCTATTTAAGGTGTGGTTTTTTGTATCAGTTTTACACCTGAAGAAGCATTTTGTGAAAGCGCTAGTGTGTTGTAATAAAGCAGTTCTGCATAGATTCATTTCCTGGTATTTTTCAAGTTCATTCTGGATTCTGGAGCCTACTTTCAGCAGCTTTGTGTGTATCCTATTTTGGGGATAATGTTTGGAACAAGTATGCAAAGAGAGAAAAAAAGGGAAAGATTATACAAGAAATAAGGAATATATGTATGTTTTAGAAGACATATATGCTGGCATAAAAGAAAAAATATACTCAATAAATTCAGTATTTTTGGAAAAAAATTCATATTTAGCAAGTGAATATATGATTCCATCTTAAGAAAGAACTGATGTCTATTGCATTTTCATTTATATGGGAATCAAGGTTAAACCTGGTTAGAAGAGGGATTCTGTATATCAAGAAAGAGGAAGGGGGTTAGGATTAATTAATCTTACTTATCATTTAGCATCTCTGAATCTTTAGAAAGTTTTGATAGTATTAACAATGAAAATAGGGAGTAATTAAATGTAAAAATGAAAGATAAATATAAGGACTTTTGGGAAAGGATAGGCACAGGAAAAAGATGGAAAGGTTATTTAAATGAAGACATGAAAGAATATCAAACCACAGAGATCAGGGCCGAGGTGGAACAACAAATAATATCAGATACACATACTGATATGTTTCCTGATATACCTACAGTATTTAATCTTTTCACACCAGTTGATTATACTGTAAATGATAACAATATTACCGTAACTGATGAAAGTAATTGCAAGGTGTTTAGAATGAATAATTTCAGTATTTACAATTATACTGAAGTACTAATAGATGAAACAGCTTTTAAAATCTTTACAAAAGGTTTTCAATTTGTGCCCTCCAGCAGAGTAAAATTAGCAAGTCTACTAGTGGACCTTAAATTGTTCACCAGAGGACTAAATTTGAAATATTTTTTCAAAGATGAAACATGTACCTCTAAAGGGCTTAATAGAAAAAGCACCTTCAACCCTCCTATGGCACAACCGCTGAAATTATATGAAGAATTGGTTGAACAAGAACTACGTGACAGGTTTCTTCACTTCACAGAGGTACAACAATCCAATATAACCACGCAAGAACTTGAGTACATCTCCATGTTATCTAAGGAACATATCAGGGTAATGAAGCCAGATAAGGGTGGTGGGGTCGTACTGATGTATGACCGTACTTATGAGGAAAGCATACACAATATGCTACATGATGAAAACCAATATTGTTTGACATCTCGTAATGAGTATAATATTGCCCTAGCCAAGATAAAATACACACTTTATGACCATCTCTTACAAGGGGCTATTAACGAGAAACTTTATAATTTCCTATTAGTCAACAAACCTAGGGTTCCCATCATTTTTGGAATCCCCAAAACCCACAAAGGTATTCATCCCCTTTTATTCAGACCTATTGTTTCTGGTGCGGGTGGGGTAACGGAACCCATAGCCAAATTTATTGACTTCATTACCAAACAATACACTTCGGCAATGACTCACGTGGTTAAGGATTCCTGGGAGTTTCTTAAACACTTTCCAAAAGAAAAATGTCATACATCCTCCCTGATGATAACTGTGGATATCAAGGACTTATTCCCTAGCATTCCCCACACCACAGGTGTTGAGTGGTTCACCGATTTCCTCAAACATGAAACCAGGTTAAGCAGTAACTTTATTAACTTAACAATTGAAATGTTAAATATCGTCTTGGATAATAGCTATGTGTTTTTTAACGGTGAGCTATTCAAGCAATTAAAGGGGGTTGCTATGGGCGCCTCTTGCGCAACTGTCTATGCGAATGCAGTGTTACATAGGTGGGAGCAAGTTTAGATCTTTCAATCTACCTGGACACAATACATTACCTTTTATTGTCGTTATCTGGATGATATCTGCATTATTTGGGATGGCACCAGGGAACAACTTTCGAGTTTCTTGGAATACATCAATTCAACCACTGATTTTTTAACGTTTACACACGAAATCAGTGAGAACGAACTCCACTACTTGGATGTTGCAATTTTCAGGGACTCCCAGTCATTAGAGTTGCATTCCAAGGTCTACAGGAAACCCTCCTTCTCGAACTCACTACTGAATTTTAACAGTCAGCACCCATTCCATCAAAAGAAAGGAATATTAAAGTTGTTACTCATTAGAGCTTCCCGCATGTGTAGTAGGCTGTCTGATTTTATTGATGAAACAAATAATTTAAGTGTAATGTTCATAGAAAGGGGTTACCCAAATGACCTAGTTAATAATCTTATTCATGAGATCCTAACTAAAAGGGATTCATTATATACACCATTACTAGGGAACAAGTATACTATCATCCCCAACTCAAGGGTTCCAAGCATGCACACATTGGAAAATGTTGGCAATTTTATTTACACTTTCTCAGAGAACTCCAAAGAAATAGAAAACACTGTTTCCAAGTTTTGGTTTGTTTTAGAAACCAATGAAGAGTTTAAGCACATCGTCCCCAAAAAAACAGCATTCGTCAGAAAAAGAGGACGCAACTTAAAAGAGATTTTTGAGAAAAGAAACAACATAGTCCACATGACAACACAACAAAAGGATGGCACTTTTAAATGTGGTGCTTGTAAACAGTGCTCCTTCATGATTAACAACAACCATATATATTTGAAAGCACGCAAAATCAACTTAAAACCCCATGGGCATTTCACTTGCAAAACAAAAGGTGTGGTTTATATTGGTTATTGCATTACCTGTGGTGCTTTCTATATAGGAAAAACCGAAAGAGAGCTTAGAAAGAGAATATATGAACATACTTATGAGATAGGTAAAATGAAGGAAAGCAATGCATTTTTTAAGCACTCTCTTGAATGCCCTAATTTTAAGCTTGTCTTTATGGTACTTGAACAGGTACATCCTAATAATAGAGGAGGAGACTGGGAATCCACCTTGGAATTTAGGGAGTTAATCTGGCAGCTCAGGCTTGATGCCGGAAAAACACCGGGTCTGAATGGTATGCTGAGCATAGGCCCAGTTCTTAAGCTCAGAAGAGCCAGATTGTAACTACATAAAACTCCCCCTTTCAGTCAGAAATTCCATATATAGACCTTAGTTTTTATTTTTATATTCATTTTTACTTTTATTTTTTATTTTTTATTACCTCACTTTGGTATAGAACATGTTTTGGTACCAATCTAATTTCCAACATCATGCAATATTCCTCAATTCAATGATTTTAAGGTTTTTAAAAATCTTTTAAAAAAAAAAAAAAAAAAAAAATTATTTTATGATCATTATATTAAATGTGGGACAGGTTGTGGTACGCATATAGCAACTTTTGATCGCACAAACGTGTTGATTACAGTCTGTTTAGAGTTGCAGAATTTTTAACATGTATTAAGTATATATTTAATAGCTTTTTACCTTTACCAGGTGTCATCAATCCAATAACAAATAGCTACAGGAGCATGTGATTAATTAACAAACTCTATTTAAAAGGTTCCTTTCCTATTTGTATTCACTTTGACTTGATAAAGCCTGGAATGGTCCAGGCGAAAGCGCTTGTCCTAACTCTGTTTTTTACTTTTGTAAAAGAAGCCGTTTTGGGAATAAAGATTGGTTTTATACGCTTACTACTGGAATTATTTGAATTATTGTCTCTACGGGTGATCCTGGACTTTCATTAAGAATATCAAAACAACATTTTCTTATAGAAATTGAATATAAAAAATGTAGAAAAAAGCAGAAAAGAATGGTATTTGAATGTAATGAATACACATTATTATATTTATCCATTGGAGACATTTCAAATATGGAATAACAAGAAGATTTGTGTGATGCAAGAAAATTTATGAATGTAAGATTTTTATGGACAATAACAATAGGCGTTACCAGTTAAAGCCAATATGCCATATAAAAGAATGCAAGAAAGAGTGTGCAATTATTATGGGGAAATTGAAACAACAGAACATGTTTTTTTTATTGCAAAAGAATAAGAGAGTTGTGGAAGTAAATATGTGAAAATAAGATATTGAAAGGTTTCAAAAGTGTAGAAGACTTAAATATTAATTTGTTAGAATATGGGCATTATTATAACAAAATGAAGGAGGTGGTGAAAGAAAGTAATTAAAATATGTTTTATATTTTATGGACCATATGGAACAAAATGAAATTAAATTTAATGGAAAGAAGATAATACATCTTTGGTTGTGGAAAAAGGGCGTGAGGGAGAACTGGAGTATATAGGAACTTATTAAGTTGTAAATGGAACATGCATATAATTGTAAATAATGTATAATATGTAATTCATGTAACTTTATGATACTCAATAAAGAACCCACTACTCTTCTTTTGGACAGTGGTAGAGGGCTGCTAAAGGAAGAGAAACAAGCATTAATGATGGGAGCAGTCTGTGTGAGAGAGATCATTCATGTGCTGAAGAAAATGGGCAGCAAAGTGATGCAGAAGTCAGTACTATTGTGAGTTATCTAAATACTAAATACTTGGATGCACAGCAGCTTACCAAGGCTCAGAACATGTTAATCACAGAAGTACTGCTTGATGGTTTATCCAATTAAGTACTGAAGCAACTTATTGAGAAGGGGAAACTGTGTCCAGAAATGGTAGTATCATGGTTCTAGATGGTTGTTTTCCATTAAAATCAGTGGAAAGAGTACAAAGATAGCATCAGTGGCTCAACTGATAGTACAGTTGCCTTTAGTGCTGTAAGATCAGAATGCAGTGGGTTCTATTCCCACACTAGACAATTGGACTCCTTTTTCCATTGTTAATGCAGTGGGGCGTCAGGGGAGATGCACCTCTGAGTTGGCCAACTTTCTGATTAGATGCCAAATGAGGGTTTCATCTGTTTGAGTTGGTGGCAGCCAAGGTGGATGTAACTTATTCCATAGCATGTATCAAAAAGAGTACAGGTATTTTTTAACAAAAGTAAAATTACAATCAGAAAAAGTAAAATTTAATATCAAATAAAGATAGCACAAAAGTAAATAAAAATGTAAATGAAAAGAAATAAACGAATGAATGAATGAATGACTGAATGAATGAATGAATGAATGAATTAATTAATTAAAAATGACTAAAGCCATTGTTTTTTCCCTTCTGAAATACTTTCTTCTTGTTCCATATCTTATTAAATAATATGTCATCATTTATTCTTTTCCAAGTAAACACAATGCATATGTTGTCTGCATCATTAGTAAATGCAAAAGGAAGAGAACTGTATAAACCAAATCTTATGACTTTCAATGACATATTAATAAACTGTGGAACATGCAATGCATAATATCACAGACCAAAAACGGGATACTCTACTGAAATCCAAAAATAAATGTTGCATTATTTCTTCCATGTGGCATACAATACACATCCATTCTGTCAAACATTTACATTTCATTTCAGCCTTAACAGACAATATGGATAAAAACCTCACCAAAACTTAGCTAACTCCCATACATGAGGCAATAAGCAATATTGTTCTTCTTTCCAGAAATAATATAAATTTTCAAGGGTCTATATAAGGTCCTGTTTTCACATAATATTACCACATCAGTCTTCCACAATTTAGTCTTATAATCATCTTTAAAATCATTATCCATCATTTATTTAGTGCTTTACACAATTCCAAAAAATAGACATATATCTGAATATATAATATACTGAAAAGGAATTATACATTTCAGAACATAGTTTTAACACTTGAAACAAACTGAGAGAAGCCAAATATGTAATAAAATTTTAACAATCACGTCTAGCTTCTTCTGGTTTGTTGTAAACTCCGCCACATTTTATGGGATTTAGTTTTGAAGAAACTGAAAAAAGTACTACATAAAACAGTTTATTAACAAGCTAGAAATGTGTAAACAGCAACACAGCATGCAATTTACCTAGTATTACTGTGTTCAGCAAAAATGCTTTTTTTTATGTAAAGTTAACCAAAAAGTAATCCAAAATCTGTGAAGCTGAGAAATGTTCATCACTCATTCCCTGTATTATGCAACATAATCCTTAATACTAAAGCAACTTCCTAAATGATCTACATTTGAATTATTAAAGGAATCTGTAGGTATAGTGTACCCTGCACCTAAACCTTTACTTTTAGTCATGTCAAGATGCAGCCCTATAAATCCAAACATTTCAGACATGAAACAACATGAAAATGCAAGAGTTAATCATTCTTAACAACATGCATTGAGTCCGCCACATAGGACAACTTAAGGACAGGACTTAATCATCCAAATATATCCCAGAGCTCAGACTCAAACCAGTGCAATCTTATAGTTATAAAAATATTCAGAACTAAAGAAAGAAATGTCTACTAAATAGACACCCTTGTTTAACTCCACACTTAAAAAGAATACATACAGCAAACCAACCATTCAGTAATACTTTCAAAGTCAAGAAATTGTACACTGATCCTACTAGATGCAGTAACTTTGCAGATCATACACACTCAGTATATGTCACACTTGGAAGTGACTGACATTATCCAAAACTTTCTTCTACATCACAGGAGAAAATTCCACCATCAATATTTGATGCAATAACAGTATGCCGTTTCCTTCAAAAGTAACAATAGATCCTGAATCCCTGCTCCTTTAATACCCAAAATACCATCATACAATACAGTGTGCAAGTATATACTGACTATATTATTGCATAATAGTCATCAAAATCCATAATCATAATTACAAATTAAGGATTTTCATTTGTCCAAAACTGCTTAAACCCCTCCCCCACCTTTTTCCAAGTAAACCTCAAAACAGTCATATATCATTACACTTTGTTGAACTGTATTACCCAGAATTTCAGTCAATACATGCAGAAAAATCTGTTTTTGTGATACAGTCGCAGACTTATAAAATGAAAAACTTATTCTATGTTGTTGTACTTCCTTAGAAAAGTAGATAACTCCCCAAGAAGCAGGATGAACTTACTGACCCTGTCCTAACTTTTGATTCATATGCAAGTGTACCCTGTATAACAAATTAGGAAGGCTGAATAATGTCCAGCATCATTAGCCTTTATTCAGTGAGTAATATAATGACCAAGAATTATGATTTACCCAAAAAGGGAGCAACATGCTTCTTTTTTGCTTGAGTGACAAAGTATTGTCCATGTAGCAGATGCTTAATTAACATTGCCTAGATATAATGATACCTGAAACACACTCATCGGTTTACAACTTGTGGCTTTATTTTTATTTTTATTATTATTATTATCCTTTTTCACAAAGAAATTACTTGGACTTAAATATCTGTTTAAAAAGTATCTACCAATCCTCCAACGTAGCATGAAAATATGTCATAGTCAGGTGATCATCTCATAAAGCATTAACAGAAGAATTAGCGTCATCATCTTCAAAGTATTCCAAGTTAATTTCTTAACAACATTACCATCTGAGACTGATTGGAGTTTATCTAGTCCCTGCTAGATGGCAAATAAAGCATACTTTGGGTTTCATGCTTTGGACGGCAAGAATATTTTCAGAAAGAAAGAAAAAGAAAATAGTCAATACAATTTTATTTGAATAAATATTGTGGGTCCCTTTGTTTGGATGTTCACATGTTGTATGATTTTAGAATTGGTATTGACCGATATTTTTTTTTCCTTTTGGAGTGAAAATCTATCAGCAAATTTCAGGAGTGGCGATAGGGGTGATAGTTGCCCCTGCTTTTGCCAATCTGGTTATGTGCTGGTGGGAGGCAGAATATCTAGTAGACGCCACTTTTTAAATGTGTTACCTATTAGCGACAATATATTGATGATTTGTTTTTATATGGGCTGGGGCCAAAGGGTTATTTCAGGAATTCATAGCTCAGATTAATGAAAGTATTACATGTTTGAAGGTTGAAACTAATGGGATTGGGAAAACAGTTAATTTTCTTAAATACAACTATTATCTTAGATACTGACAAAAGGAAGTTTGAGAGCCATATTTACAAAAAGGATACATTTAACAACAACTATTTACACTTCAACAGCTGTCATCCTTACTTCATGAAATTTAGCATCTTTTGGGAACAAGTTATCTGATTAAGCCATTTGGTTAGTGATGATGCCAAATTTCATAGCAAAGTAAAAAATTCTAATTTATATGTTTCAAAATAGGGGCTACCCAACATTGAAATTAATTTCTGATGATATAGCTGGAATGAGGAGTAACACATTTCCCCCTATTTTACATTCAGGTTTTATTCCTAAGGAGAACAATAAAGGAGATATAGAAAAAAAAAACACCTTCTTTTCCTATCACTATGAGTATAGAAGAGATTTATATCAAGAATATAATTCAGGCAAATTGGAAAGTAATTTTAGGTAATCAAGATTTAACTAAAATTGTTGGGCACAAACCTAAGTTTATTTATAAGAAAACTAAAAATTTAAAACATCTGTTAAAACACTGAAAGGTAATGGCAGGTGTAAATCTAAAGGTCCTTTGGGCACATTTTCATGTCAGAACTGCAAATTTTGTAGATACATTAATTCTACAAGTCAAAATTTCTTCAAAGACATCAGTTACATTATGGTAGCAAAACATATATTTGACTGCAAAAATAAAGGTATGGTGTATTTAGCTAGCTGTTCCAATTGTGATCATTTTTATATAGGAAAAATACTAGAAAGGTTTCAGACAGAATAAGTGAACTTGTGCACACTATAAAGAAAAAAGACATTAACAACACTTTAGCAAGACACAGCATGAGATTCATGATTTTCATAAGTTTGTCTTCCTTGTTATTGTGAATGTTAATCCATTGTCTTTGTACCTCAATTTAATAATTATCTAGAATTTTTAGAACTAAAGTGGTAAGTCTTTTTATGATCTGATGTTGCACTAAGGTTGAATGAGACCATTTGTCCCAGTCCCCTTCAACAAACACATCACACTGAATGACGTTTGATGACCTTTATTAAATTTCCATACACATAATTTTGTTATCCAATATTTATTAATTACAACTGACACATGGTATAGTTGAGCATAACATTCACGTAACGTTAACAGGGACAGCGTGACCCCACTCATCCTGACCCAGGAAGCAGCGTCCATACCTCCACTCACTTACTTATGAAGCAGTGTACCACCACTCATGTCCTTTACCATTTACTGAATTACACATCCATGCAAATAAGCAGCATCCTTACCTCTGTTCACTTATTTTACTTATCAAGCAGTGTCCAACTGCTCACTTTCCTTTCCAAACTCACTGAATTGAGTATACAATACCAGAGGGGGAACAAAAGAGGGCAAGCCTGCCCCTCGTCTCCACCCACCAGACTGGCCAGGCTGTTCCCACTCTCTCTGACCAAACTTCCAACAACCCAACCACCATTAAAAGGCATTAAGCCAACCATCATTTGATGTAGCCCATCCAGTCTAACCAAACTGTATCCACATCATCACCTCCCAAAGCCCATCACATAAACAAGGAAAATAGCCAATTGCCTAAAATGCTGAAAGCAAACCACTGATCCCTCTCCAAACCACACCCTCAGAAGCTAGCATGACCATTGTGTATGAACCAAATACTCACTGCCCAACTGCCAACACCAGCTTCATAATGATTCCCAGGTCCTTACCACTCAACTGAACGACCAAACACTAAGCCCACTGGCACTTGAAACCATGCAGAGGCAATTGCCTCCCATCATATTAAATGGCAGCCCCATTTTACTGCCAATGAATATAATAACCAAATTAGATCTCTTTGCAAATTTCAGTTTAATAGCAATCCTTACATCACAACCACCATCCATCATACGCAATAAAATATTTAAATGATTATATAGCATTTTAACAGTCCGACCACTACAAGCCATTCCACTTCCATATTAATCAAATGAAAATGAACCCTAATCCCCAATGACTCCAACTGAACTTCCTACACCAGCTTAACATGAAAACTCCAGGTATGCAACATCCCCTCAATCGTCCTTCCTTCCATTCAACAAGCCAAAACCTCAACCCCCCAAATCATATGCCTCAACTGCTCACATGCTTCATTTGTCACCAAACAGAAAACCCCATAAAAATCCCTATCCATCTGCCAAAAGGCCTGACCTGGCTGATTCCCAGGTAACCACCTACCAAATGCACCACAAAATACTAAGCCCAAGCCTGGTAAAAACCACATGAGCACAATGTACCACCAGAACCCTAAAATTCCCAATGTCATCAAAAAATGTTAGTGAACTGCCACCCTGTCTAACTTCACCCTCTTTACACCCCCAATGGATAAACTAATGACCTAAATGACACTTCCTTTCCTAATGGATCAATTGCCTAGTAAACCCACTATCATACCCACTATCCATTATAAGGGAAGAAAAAATTTGGCAACCAAGACCACCCTGTTAATGACATCAATTCATCCATTAAGCAGTAACACAAACTGTAAGCCAAGTGACCCTTCATATACCAACCCCACCCCAGCAACCAACTTATTTTGACAATAAGTAATACCAATCAGTCTTCACTGTATCACCCTACACTACCAGCATATGAACCACCATCCAGAGTTTAGTAAATTAACTTAACCCTGACCCCCATGAAAGTGCAGTAATAGCGGCTAAACCCTCCTTCAACTGGAAAACCCCATCTTGGTCACAAGCCTGAACCAAATGACTCAACAATCTGAACAATCCATCTCCTACCCCTGATTGCTGCAAAAGGGGAGGGAGAGTAGCAACCACCTGCTGAACCCCCACACAATCTAACCACCCATACAAAAAAGGGGAAAGGTGGTTCAGCCCAACATCATTCAGTGTACCCATCTTCTCTGAACCAAACTGGATCCCTATCAGCAACCCCAAAATCCCTGTCACATGAGCACCGAAAGCTGCCACTTGACTAGCAGTTAAACCAATGATCCCTTTCCAATAGTAAATAATAACCATATCTTCACATAACTTCTGTATATTAACTAAATCCTTACTCATTCCAACTACCAATGTTACCCTCATAATGAGTCCCGGGCATTACCTAACTAAGGGCAATCACCTAGCATCATCCTAACAGCAGCACTATATAAAAAAAAATAAAAAATTCACAAGTAATCCTGCCATCCTTCCAGTTATCCAGTCACCTTGTCACCTGTGCAACTACAGTACTATACATACATTATTAATCCACACCCAAAGTGACCAAAGTTAATTAACCAAAATGCAACTGCAGGACTCAAAAGCTTAACATCCTTAAACTGCTGCTCATACCTGGCCTTTCCCTTAAAGCTGTACATTCCTTATGATACCTATGCCATTGGTAAGGAATTGAAATCTGTCCAGCATCTGCAAAGAAATCTTAAACCCATGCCTTTCATATGCCTTCTAACTTCCGTAATGACAACAAAGCACCCAGTTCCTGCCATATCCCAAAAGCACCCATGTACCTACAATGTTTCCCGAAACCCAATCTACAAATTCACACATAGCACAAGTGAAATGGTCAAGAATCTACAAAATTCACACATAGCACAAGTGAAATGGTCCACAATCTTCAAAATTCACACATAGCACAAGTGAAATGGTCCATGTGCCAATCAGTCTAAAACCTTTAACCTGGTATAACATTACCAATACCTACCTGAAGGACAAATACATCCTCCCAAAGATATCACACTTTTGGAACAAACTCTGGCATCCTGTCCAGAACACGTCTGTGGCTCTGCAAACACAGTTTAACCAACTGGATGGGACACTGTAAACTTGCCTGAAGGTTCCACCCACCTCCTTCTTGGACGAGGGCAAGTGGGGCAGCCTGAAAACAGAGATTGGTACTGTCTGGCTGATAAGAGCCCTGGCACCATTAGCCTAATAACTTTCTATGATCCTATGCGAGTTGTCAATCTACTCCACCTGTAGAAACCCCCCACTTCCTATAAGCAATCCCAATACCATTTTCCACTGCCCTGAACCTACCACTTCCTCACTTGCCCCTACACTACCCTAAACCACAGTAACTCCCAAACTGCACCAGCTCTGATGCGCCATAATAAACACCTAATAAACTAAGATTACCTTCAACCACAGTATGCGTAACTCAACATCCATCCCAGGAGAATCCATTACCTGTCAATTACAATTACTGCAGACCAGTAACAGCTGCTGACTCCGCAGACCACCAGTTACCTCATCATGCACCCCTCTGGTGACTAGGACTTCCATTGCAACAGTCTCCTTTGCCTTTCGCGCCCACTTCCTTCAAGCCACCAACTGATGGCCACTCTGCACCTCCACACCTTCAAAAGAAGGAAAAGTGTAAATCACTGTCACACCCAGCGATAATGACAACATTAAAGTGCTGCCAGGATTACCCTGTTCTAAGTGCTGCCAGAGGGCTTAGTGTCAAAATTTTGAAGAAAAGCCAAAGTAATCTAGAGCCAAGGGAAACATCTGTAAACTTCCTATACACCAAGGTGAACATGCAGGGACCTGGAAAACTGATTGTGAAGAATGTAAATATTCCTTCATTGCAACATACATTTATGGAGTAAATATTCATAAGTGTGTGTGTGTGATATCTAATAGTTTTTATTTTAACTTTCTGTATTCAAAATCCAAGAAACAGATGTAGAATAGTTGAACGTACTGGTGCTGCGGTAGCGTTGTCGCCTCACAGTTAGATGTTGCCCATTCGATTCTCAGTTAGAGCGTCTTCTGTGTAGCGACATGCGTGAATGGGCGTTCCTTCGTTGAAGGTTGTGCGTTAGGCCCGGCAAGCCAGTATGTAAAAATCTACTGCCAATCATTAGCGGACTGGAGTTCCGCTGTGGCGACCCCTAACCGGGAAAAGCTGAAAGACACACACACACACACACACACACACACACACACACACACACACACACACACACACACACACACACACACACACTCACTGATAAACCAACACAAAGTTCAAACTCCAGTAACAAAAGGCACAGCACCACCATCCATGGATAGTCGTGCTGTGCCTTTTGTTACTGAACTTTCTGTATTCAGTTAGACTTGCATGTGCGCCTATATAACCATTTCCAATTAAAAGATTTAAATGACAACATGCTTGTAATATGGTAACATGTTGCAACATAAATAATTAATAAAGACATCTGCATAAGGCTGTAAATGCAGTGTATAAATGACACAGTATACACCTATACTTACATATTATTTAAAAACCTTTATTTTGAAAGATTGTAAAACAACTGCTAGGACCCGGGGGGGGGGGTGACTTAATGGTTAAGGTGTTTGCCTTACAAACACAAGGTGCAGGGTTTGAGTCTCACAAGGGTTAATTGGCTAGGCTTAAAATGGCTCACAAGGGCAGTTAGCTTAGTACTAAACTATGAACCTATGAACCACAAATGCAATCCCATGAACTCAAAACCTGCAGATAATATTGAAGTACATACACATACTTAAAACAATTGCTTCCTTGCACCTCCAATATTGGAGAGCAAATACCACAATACCCCAAATGTCTATATACAAGAGCCTCAGTTGTTCAACATTCAGTAAAGAAGAAAGTCATCAAAATGGTGAACAGTGATCTCTACAATTACTTCCTTACATTCAGTTGTGATCAAGCATGTCATTTTACAGACCTTAGGCAGTGAGCACATACCTGGCAGAATTATTTAAATGAGATGATAACTTTATTTATTTCTTTTTTTTTATCATTTGTTGACCAGGAAAGTCCAAGAAGGACAGAGCCCATCCACAGCAGAGGCCCAGGCAGAAATGCTTCAGGCGCATGTCTTTGGAATGTGGGAGGAAACTGGAGTACCTGGAGGAAACCCACGCAAATGCATGGAGGACATGCAGGCTCCACCCAAGCTGAGAATTGAACAGGAGAACCTCTTGCTGTGAGGCGGCAGTATTAACCACTGCACCATTGCACTGCCCTTTATTTCTTGCCATAACATTATAACTAATTGCTGTTACTTGATGGCACATGTGGCATACATTTCATGCATGGCTGCTATTTTTTTTTTATTTTTTATTTCATTCCTGTATAAGACTTACCGACTTTTTGCATATGTTGAATCATGTATATATTATTGCATTCAATTCTGTTTCTCCAAAATTTTCATTATGACACCATCTTTACTGTGATTCTTAAATAAAGATGTCTGTGATGATACTGTGTTCATACTAATGCAAATACTGATGGTAATTACTTTTTGCTGTGCAGAACATTATAAGGTGACTTGCAATAAGAATCAGGAAAAGCCAGGTGTTGTCTTTATCAGGTTTCTCCTTCAAAATCTCTGGCATTTGCATATTTAAATATTCTTGCACTGCCAGTGATTTTTTTGATAGATATTTCAGGTATATTAAGGTTAAATATTGAAAAAATTGTAGTCTAAAGGAAATAATACAGTTTTATGGCAAAACCAAGACTGTGTTTTAAAAACAGCCATGTTCTGGTAGTTAATAAGAATAAATGGCATTTGTTGAGTTATCATATTAAATAGACCATACCACAGAGGTTAAACAATTTGATATTCCTGACTTTTAGGAATGACTTTGCCTCTGCCTATCAATATCATACATGCATCGATTACTATGGGAATCAGGTCCTCCAATTCTTTAGAAAGTTTAAGTTCTTTCCTAACAAAGGGGATCACAATATTTTTAAAAATGGGTTTTATATTTTTTATGTCTTAAGAGAATACACAGACTAAACTTTAAAGATACAAAGAAACTTTGTAAAGCAGAATTCATGATCCAGGTGTGGGCAAGGCAGAACTTAAAAAAAAAATTGTTTATCCTAAGAAAATCAATGACAATGCCACTTACTTAAATGCCTTCAAGAAATCACATGCCATTCAACTCACATTGCCAAAGTGGTTAGGAAGACCTTCTACATTTCCCACCTGATCATGAAGGGATTCACATCCAGATCAGGAGAGGTCATTGTACCCCTGTACTCTTCACTTATCAGACCAATGATTGAGTACAACGCCCCATTTGGAATGTACCTTACCCGACACCTGCAGCAGTTGGAAAGACCCCAAAAGTTCCTCACCAAAAGGATAAAGGGGCTCAAACATATGTCATACGATGCCCGACTGAAGCAACTCCAGCTCTATTCAGTCGCATACCGTCTGCTCAGAGGTGATCTGTGCCTGACATACAAGGCCATGTCCAACCCGGAATTAATGGACATGCTCCACCTAAAAAAATCCAAATCCTCCAGAGCCACGAGAGCAAGAGACTTAAACCTCAACACAGATATAAATAGGATGTGCTGGAGGGACAGATTCATCATCCAGAGACTCCCTACACTATGGAACAGAATCCCAGTCCATGTGAGGCAGAGCCCCTCACTGACTCTGTTCAAGAGAAATCTTGACGAGTGGATGGGAGATCGTAGGTTTACCCCGGGAATCATCTCTGTATCACTGCTGGACAGAGGCACAGCAAACTAATGGGTATAGTATTCTCATCCTAAGGGGTGGTGAAAGCCACACACACTCTGGCTAGGCTTATAAATGCCCTAGGGCAGATAGCCTAGTATGAACCTATGAACTGTGAAATTACTCATGCGACCAGTGTGCTCCTTCTAAAGGAACAGCTGTAAGCTCATACCACCATGCGTGCAGCCAGACAACCTATATCCCAGAAATTACCGGCAGCAAAAACAAAACTCATGTAACTGTGCACCATCCAGTATGCCTCAAACCAGAGGTGACAGGGGAAAAGGGGCTTGCATGCTTTACCTCACCTGCCAAACGTCAAGACTGCAAGGGACAGCCTGAAGACTGTGAAAACTGCACAACTGACCTTATGCCGAGAAGGACACACAACAGAAATTAACTTTATTGCCAAGCCCAGAAAGCCCCAAACTGCACAAATCCACCGGAAAGATGATAACCCACAACCCAACTACCCCACCAACCATTGAATCAATGCCATAAGATGAACTACACAAACAGGAAAGAAAACAGCACAAATATTTCTCTTACCCCTAGAAAGGTGCAAACATAAGGACTCCCATCAGCATGCATGTTCGGTAGAATACAACATCTGAAACTGAATGCCCACCCTTTCCTAATAACTAAAACTCTCTGCAGCCTGCCAGCTAACCAAAATTTACTTCATCTTCTTCTAAACCTGCCCTCCCCCCATAATGGTTAAACAACAACACGTATGCTCAGTGAGCCCTTATACACTGGAAACCAGTGAAACAGCACCACCCATGATTATAGTGAGCACAGTCCAGCTATAACAAGCCTCGAGACACTACCGGAACACCACCAATGACCTCTAAGCTGGAGAATCACTTCCAGTAACTCAACCGGCACCATTTAGTATAGCCATTCAGCAAAGAGGTACCCTGCAAACCTGGCAGCAGCAAAACAAAAACACAAAGAGCCTCCACCAATGGCCACCATAGTATAGAAAGCACCCCAGCAACAAGCGATATCCATAAATGATAAAACCATCTGCCAAGAACCGCCATAACTACTAGCAAAGTCCCAACCATACTGCCTTCAAGCCTGACCACCCGAGCATCTAATAGCCTAAAATCCTAAGACAACCACATTACCTTATATACATTTATATATATATATATATATATATATATATATGTATATATATATATATATATATATATATATATATATATATATATATATATATATATATATATATATATATATATATATATATATATATATATATTGAAAAAACACGAACACAAAAACCAGATAAAATGAACGCCAAATCTCAGGCTGAGGAAAACAAATAGTCAAAAATCAAATAAACTTGTTTTTTACGCGTTTCGTTCAATTTATTTTCACTTGAACTTCATCAGAAATGTTAGTAAAACTTCTTAACCTGTTTAAATACAGATTTGATGTAATCATGTGACATGCTTCTTCCTGTAATTAATTACAAATTGAAAATTAAAAATTAAAACGGAAATGTTTCTAAATTGATGTTATCATCCTAAACATCAAAGTAAACTCAGAAAGTTAACCAAACAAGTTAGTTGTAATGTTCACATTTGAATCTCTAAACTTTTTGAACAATGTTACTGGTAAAACATTATAGACTTTGTGCTTGTAAAAAACATTTGATGTTAATGACATCATTTAGCCCTGGAGGCTCATCAGCATTTAGCAAGATCTGCCACATAGCCTCGTGACATTCTAGTTTTACTTTAAAGTTTCCTGAAAATTGTGTTTCGCTAATTTTTTCAAGTACAGAAAACCTAAACTTCTTAAAATTGTCACAAGATAAAGCATGTCTAGCTAAAGCATTTGATCTATCCTTCTTTTTAATAGCTAATTGATGTTTGTAAATATGCTTTTTTAGAGTTCTAAGAGTTTTACCTGTATAAAAGTGTCCACATGTGTCACACACTTCAATGTACACTACACATTGAGTCTTACAAGTGTAGTGATCCTTTGTGTAGATAGTTTTGTTTATGCCTTTCAAATGTATGATGTTACTACCTGAAATAAACCTACATTGTTTACATTGGTTGCATGGGAATGTCCCTTCCCTAACGACTTCCACTTTGGACACCTTAACTTTCTCTATAATACTCTTGATGTTAACAGTTTTTTTGTAAATGAAAGATGGATTCTTGCCTATAATGGAACTTAGATCTCTATTACCCAAAACAACTTTCCAGTTGTTTAGTAAAATGTTCCTAATTGTCGACATTTCATTAGAAATAGGAATAGGAAAAGCCAATTTGTATTCACAGACTGTAGTAGTACTAAAATGTTATGTGTCATTGAAGATTTACGTAAAATCGGACAAGCTTTGTCTGTTCTCAAGATTACTACTTCTTTTTGAATGTCTTTTAACCAACTATTGCCATAGCCTCTATCAAGAAAAAAATTGTGCAATTTGTCAATCTCAGTAAAAAACATTTCATCTCTATTAGTCAATCTACTCAGTCTGATCAGTTGTCCTTTGACAACACCTCGCTTCATAAATTCGGGGTGTAAACTGTCATGATGTAAATACTGGTTCACAAAAGTAGGCTTCCTGTAAATGTCGCTCTCAAATTTAGATTTGTCATCATTTAAACCTAAGTGAATGTCCAAAAAGTTAACATCAGCACCAAAGTGACCTATAGTGAACTTCAGAAAATTAGTAGACTTATTTAAATCATCGACAAACTTAACAAAGGAGTCAAAGTCTCCATTCCACAAGAAAATCAAGTCATCAATGTATCTCTTATAAAAGAGAATACAAGAACTTGATGGGTGTGGATATAAAAACTTGATCTCCCACATAGTCATCACTAAGTTTGCAAAACTTGGGGCTACCCTTGACCCCATAGCTACCCCTGATGTTTGCTGAAAAAATCTCTCTTCGAAAACAAAAAAAATATTTTCTAGTACTATATCCATTAAAACACATATAGTGTTGACTAAATTGTTGTTTGTGTCTGTGTGTCTGCTTAAATATTCCCTTAGATATTCAACCCCAATAGTCTGGTCAATACTAGTATAAAGTGATTTAACATCTAAGGTTGCAAAATTAAATGTGTTACCGCAAATGTCAAATTCACTTAACAGTTCCAGCAAGTGCCAAGAGTCTCTAAGATAAGACTTTGTTTTTTGAACAATAGGATTCAGATGTTTATCTAACCAAATAGAGATACTCTCGGTCTTTGAGTGACTTGCTGAAACAATAGGTCTAAATGGTATATTGTTGACCTGTTTGTGTAGTTTAGGTATTCCAAACAAGGTTGCTATCTTGGGATATTCAATACACAAAAAATCATACGTAGTGTTGTCAATGTTACCTTGTGTGAACAGATCAAATAGTGATACATCAATTTTACTGAAACTTTTAACTATAAAATCTTTGTTAACTATTTTGTAACTGCTGGGGTCATCTAACATTTCATTCATTGATGCAATATAGTCCTCAGACTTCATTATTACTAAAATGCCCCCTTTGTCAGCTTTCATTATACGCCATTCTTTTTTATTGGCCATATAACTTAAAGCTCTAAACTCAGCTTCAGTTAAATTAGAACTGTAATGTTTTTTACACTTGTTCAACTTTCTAAAATCTTGTTCACACAGTTTTCCAAACACATTTAAAGTGGAATTTAACAATGGATTAAAAGTACTTTTTTTCATAAATTTGTCTTCACCAATGTCAATTTTGGTCATACCATCAAAAATAAACTTGAGATTCAGCTTTCGGAGGTACAATTTTAAGTCTACAATTAACTTGCAAATGTTCACATTGTTTGAAGGAACAAATGAGAAACCCTTTTGAAGTACTGTAAGTACCTCATTAGGCAATGTTTCACCAGTCAAATTTACAACAACAATGTTGTAATTTAGTTCTTTTTCCGGTTCTTGCCTTTCCCTTTGTTCCTTGTCTGGACTCTTCCAGACCACCTCGGCGTCTTGATGTTCCCTACTTTGTCTTTTAGAAAAGGGCCAGATTTACTCCCAGAGGAAACTGCCTGTGCAAAAGATGTATTTGCCTTTGCAGTTTCAGAAGACTCATTTTGCACTTCATTATTTGTGACAACAACAGGTGAACAATGAACTTGAAATTGTGTATCCTTGTTAGTTGGAATATCTCTGTTGTTGTCAGAATCAATACCAGTTTTACTGGA
The DNA here is from genome assembly GCF_019279795.1 of Protopterus annectens. NCBI lineage: Eukaryota > Metazoa > Chordata > Ceratodontiformes > Protopteridae > Protopterus > Protopterus annectens. The sequence continues at coordinate 950,579,900 of NC_056748.1, read as the reverse complement.
CTCAGTGTCTGGTGAATTACCCCTTTTCTTTTTGAGCGGCTACGCTTTGTTGTCACGATATGCTGCCATGTCTCTCTTTAGCTTTTTTTTGCTTCCTTTCAATTATGGAAGCCCGTAATCTGTCAAGTTTAGCATTCATGCCATAGTACAGTGTTGAAAAGTTATCAAAAAATTCAGAAGCCCTGATTTTATTGTCTAATGATTCAACTTGTTGTCTTAATTTAACAAGTTCTGCCCTGTAGTGTTTGGCTAGCACTTTCATAAATGCCAAACCGGCGTTGTTAAAAATCTCAACGCATTTTTTGTACAAAATGTCACCTTCAGTAGCACAATTTGTAAACAATGTAGGTTTATTTCAGGTAGTAACATCATACATTTGAAAGGCATAAACAAAACTATCTACACAAAGGATCACTACACTTGTAAGACACAATGTGTAGTGTACATTGGAGTGTGTGACACATGTGGACACTTTTATATAGGTAAAACTCTTAGAACTCTAAAAAAGCGTATTTACGAACATCAATTAGCTATTAAAAAGAAGGATAGATCAAATGCTTTAGCTAGACATGCTTTATCTTGTGACAATTTTAAGAAGTTTAGGTTTTCTGTACTTGAAAAAATTAGTGAAACACAATTTTCAGGAAACTTTAAAGTAAAACTAGAATGTCACGAGGCTATGTGGCAGATCTTGCTAAATGCTGATGAGCCTCCAGGGCTAAATGATGTCATTAACATCAAATGTTTTTTACAAGCACAAAGTCTATAATGTTTTACCAGTAACATTGTTCAATAAGTTTAGAGATTCAAATGTGAACATTACAACTATCTTGTTTGGTTAACTTTCTGAGTTTACTTTGATGTTTAGGATGATAACATCAATTTAGAAACATTTTAATTTTTAATTTGTAATTAATTACAGGAAGAAGCATGTCACATGATCACATCAAATCTGTATTTAAACAGGTTAAGAAGTTTTACTAACATTTCTGATGAAGTTCAAGTGAAAATAAATTGAACGAAACGCGTAAAAAACAAGTTTATTTGATTTTTGACTATTTGTTTTCCTCAGCCTGAGATTTGGCGTTCATTTTATATATAGATATATATATATATATATATATATATATATATATATATGTATATATATATATATATATATATATATGTGTGTGTGTATATATATATATATATATATATATAAATATATATATGTGTGTATATATATATATATATGTGTGTGTGTGTATATATATATATATATATATATATATATATATATATATATATATGTATATATATGTGTGTATATATATATATATATATATATATATATATATATATATATATATATATATATATGTCTGTGACAGGGTAAATAAAAGGCACATCCCAACTTTTACTAACTTTGCCTACCTACCTTTGCCATGCCACAAGTCCCACCTGCCATATGCAGTACTACAGGTAGTCTTGGACGTATGTTTGCACTGTAGCAAATTCATGCCAAACTGTGACTCCTTCCCCCAGTTACACTTGTCTAAACCCCTTAAGCCCCTCCCCACCCTTACCCCATTTCCTCCCATTCATCCCTCATTCCAATTTAACCCTTTCACCCCCCCCCCACTCTCTCAATTCCTGCTACTATATTTATCTGACCCCACCTGAAGATGTCCCTGGACAAATTAGTTTGTTACCAAACTTCATTTCAGTTAAAAGTTTATTAAATATAAGATCATTTAACTATTATGCAACATTTTTAAAGGTTTATACTGCAATATTTAAGCTTTTTAATTATGTATAATTAATTGTATAAGTATTGATTTTATTCATTGTATCTCATTATGATGTCATTTCCTACATGTATTTAAACTGCATTTACATTTTATATTTTATTTCTGAAGAAGTTCTTAATATTAGAAACAAATGTGCTCAAAAGACTTTTGGTGGCTTTGTAGTGTGATTTGAACCTTGCAAATGTTGTGCTATAGTGCTCTAAGGGTTTTGCTTTTATCTGTTTATTTGGTCCCTTGTTTCCAGTGGTTATTTTACAAGATTCTAGAGAAACTTCATATCAAGTGAAAGAGGAGAAATACTAACAATTTCATCCAGTACTAAAGCAACAGGGTTAATTTACACTTGGTATAAATCCAGGTTCTTTAGAAGAAGGAAAAAGACACAGTAGATATAGGTTCATTGGTTCATAGGTAGGTACTAGGCTATCTGCCCGTGGGCATTTATAAGCCTAGCCAGAGTGTGTCGGCTTTCACCGCCCCATTGGTTAATTAACTGAGCCTCTGTCAAGCAGAGCCAATGAAGTGATCCCAGGGGTGTATTTTCTGTTACCCATCCACTCATCAAGGCTTCTCTTGAAGAGTGTTAGTGAGGGGCTCTGCCTAATGTAGTTAGGAATTTTGTTCCAAAGCATGGGGAGTCTCTGTGACAAGAATCTATCCCTCCAGCATGTTCTATTTATTCTTGTGGCAAGGTTTAGCTCACTAAAGAGCGTGGCTCGTAGTGACTTGGATTTCTTTAGGTGGAGCATGTCCATCAATTCTGAGTTGGACATGGCTTTGTAAGTCAGGCAGAGATCACCTCTGAGTAAGCGATATGCCACTGAGTACAGCTGGAGTTTTTTCAGTCGGGCTCCATAGGACATATGCTTGAGGTTAGTAATCCTCTTTGTGAGGTGCTTTTGTGGTCTTTCAAGCTGTTGGAAGTGTCTTGTGAGGTACATCCCAAATGGGACATTGTACTCTATGATGGGTCTGATGAGTGACGAGTAGAGGGGCACTATAACCTCTTTATTTCTAGGAACCCCTTACTAATTAGATGGGCCACATAGAAGAATTTCCTAACTACTTTGGCAATATGATTGTCAAAGGAGAGATTACTATCTACCTGGGTCCCCAGATCTCTTATTACCTCTTCCGTATTAAGGGGGCTGCCATCTATGTGGTAATTCGTGGGTGTTTTGTTTTTCCCAAATGGGATGACTATGCATTTTTTGGCAATTAGCTTGAGGCCATGACTTTGACACCAGGTGTCTGTCTCAGTAAGGCCTTTTTGGAGGATGTCCGTGTCAGCCGGAGAGTCAATTATGGCTCCCAGTTTGCAGTCATTGGCGAACTTGGTTAGCCATAGTCCTCCTGTGTTTGCCTGTACTTCTGAGAAATATATGCCGAACAGTAGGGGTCCTAGAATCAAGCCTTGTGGGACACCACTTGTGACTGGTTTTAAGTCAGACCTGGAGCCCGCTATTCTTACCGTGTGAGTTCTGCCTATAAGACAGTTGGCAACCCATCTTGTGACGTAGGGGTTTATGTTCAGGCTGGTGAGGTTTTCTATAATGCCCAAGTGAGGAATGGTGTCAAACGCCTTGGCGAGATCAAGGTAGGCTGTGTGAACCACCTTTCCCTCATCTATGGCCTTGATAACTGTCTCGAAGAAGTCATCCAGGTTTAGTTATGACAGAATTCTTGCTGAATAATATGGAAGCAAAGTTTGGCAGACATATCTGTGAAAGTTTTGATTGTCAAATGATCCAGCTGATGATAAATGTGGGTTATATGAGACCTGGGAAGCTTTTTTCAGTTTATTGGAGTGAGTGCTCAACAGTAATGAGATTGTGATATTGTATTTTGTTTTCCAAGTCTTAGATGTTGGGTTGAACATGTGATGTATATAGAAATGTTAGATTTCCTCATGATATGTCAGAGACCCCTTGCTTAGAGGCCAGATTATGAAAATGCATTATTTGTTTTACTTTTTGGATTGTTATGTTATCTGTTATTTAGCCAAGTGAGCTAACATGACAAAATTTCCCTTTTCAGGGCAATACAAGAGCACCATCTGGTTAGGTGAGCTACTCAGATTACGCAAACTGAGACAAGGACAAAGCATTGTGAGTGGATACATGTTGAAGTCAGTTGTGACTGATGATACAACTGCATTAAAAGTGTTATAGACAAGCATGTGATAGTCTCAGAGTGCTGCACTCTGTGAACTAAAGTGTTTGTGTTGCTGAAACGGTGGTGGGCTTTTACATGGAAGGCTCAGAAATTGAGTACAAATTACTAGTGCTGTTGGTAGTAATATACTTAGCAATGTAGGTCAGTTCTGTTCTCATCCACAATCTGGACTCTTTAGCTGTGTTATTCTCATCACAAGAGTTAATTAAATATTCATATGCAACATAATACAAATGACAGAATGTAATACCAGTCGATGATGAAAATTCTTTTGTCATTTCACACACGGAGTCTTGCACGTTAGAAATAGCAGAAGAGTATTTTGATCACTTGAAATGTCTCAGACACTGCCATAGGCATGTAATATTTTTAGATTACACAAAATAAATAAATGAATAAACAATCTAATTATACTATACCTTTGCAGAAAGAGGTCATGGGGTCTCAATTCACTATTATACAACAGGGGAGACTTTGATCTGAGGGACCAGCAGAATTACTCCAATAACGACTCAGAAAACAAGATGGTGGCTAATTATTATGAACTTTTATGTGAAGTTTTTATTGCATTGCCATGTTTGCTCATTTAAATTCCCTTGTTGTCCTTATTGTCGCATTCACTGCATTCCTACTCGGAGAAGAGTGTCTTGTCTTTTCACTCAGAACAGTTATTACAATGGGAGCAAATGGTGAGACTGGTGTACCACTGTATTGCTATCCCCAAATATTAAGATTTATTCATTTTTGCATCCACTGCCCAAACTTTAATTACATGTTGAAGAGGCAGTGCATGTACTGTCTATTCCTATTAGCATGACTTCATCCTAAATTTTATTATTGTTATTATTACTATTCATATTATTTTCTATTGATCAAAATGTAAGCAACTGCAGTTATTCTAATGTGCACTGATTAATGTTAATAGATCCCTATATTTATTATACATTATTAAACTAAATTTTTCACATTCAAGTTTTTTTTTTTTACTATTGTTTATTTGCTGGAATTGTGTTCCCCAGAACTCCACTGAAAGTGTAGCTTTCAAGCTGGAAACCCCAGTTTACAACTGTTAATAAAGTAATTTCTCAATATGCTGTGATCATGCAACTGATAAAATGAAGATAGGCTTCTGCATTCAAGCATATGCTAGTTCTGGCGTGTAATGCCCCACTTCTGCTCTTCACCTAGCTATAAGAGCAGGTCACCAGTCACCGACACCCTCCCCCAGCTGACTGTTTAAATAGCAGGTTCACCAGTCAAAACTAGCCTTAGGGCTGCAGTTGAGAAACTATCAGCCTTAAAGGGAATATTTTAAGGGCCCTTTACTTTAACTTTACGACCTTTCTATGTGCACTCCTACAAAACTAACAATAAATGTGTGCAAAGAAGCATATCATGAGCAAGTATGCAAAACTGTGTTAATCCTAGGCATTATCATTGCCCACTACATGGTATATTCTGTTTATTTAACACTGAAAGACTATAATTTTGCCTTATAGCTGTCTACTGTGTATATAATTTATAAGTTTGAGACGTATATTAACTCTGACACAATCATTTCAAATTTATCTGTGCAATAGTTTACACAATATAATCTAGCTTTTCTACAATCGTTTCAAATTTAACTGTGTTATTATTCATTTATCTTTGTAACAAATTTTACAGCTGCACTCAATTGCTGCTGAAAAGGGTTCATGGACCAGTTAGCTTACTGCTCACAAACAAAAAGTAAAATAAGTAGTAATATTAAAAATAAAAAAAAAATCACAATCATGGCTACAATCCCTGTGCCAACAGAGATGTAGACTTTTGTAATGATTCTAGGAAACCTTCGCACAGCCATTCCTATCAGTTAACCACAAATCACAACCAGTCAGTAAATGACAAACTCATACTGAAAATCTTGCTTATCAAGTTGACGCACACCTTGAAATAAATACCCTGATAATAAAATAACCATCTGAGGGCCCATATAACTCAGACTTAGCAGCCATATGAAACAGTAATGTAAACAATTAATTTAAAAGTAATACACTGCAAAGAAAGAATTTTCCAGACAAAAGCTCCTCTGGATGTTCTACACGGTGGTGATGGTTGTGGGTTGCATCTCTCACATCTGCTTTTTATATCTACCAACCTTGAGAATGCACAGATATTGAAAAATTAAGTAATTGGTATTAATAATTAATTAATATTAAACTAACTGTTCCCCATATACTGTGCTTGCACAATCTTTACTGGAGCAACTGATCTGGCCATTTAAAGTATGCATGGTCAGCCATATGCATAGGCAAACTAGATGTCCACCTTGGGTACAATTTACACAGAGGCATTTTTCTGGATTCCTTAATCAGCAGCAAATAAATATTTTGTAATTCACCAAATCGTACTGAAGCAACAAATAAATATTTTGTAATTCATCAAATCGTACTGAAGCAGTTTACTCCTCCTCTCGATGAGCCAAACAGTGTCAGGCAAAAATGTTAATCAATGTACAACTATGTCATCATGAATGTGAGCCTTTGGTTATTAATTTACAAAAATGTTAATCAATGTAAAACTATGTTATCGTGAATGTGAGCTTTTGGTTATTAATTTACAATACGTGGATATAATTTAGCTTTGTTGAAAAAAAGTGCAGTACTGATGCTATATGCTATAGTAAAACAATGATATGTTTTACTAACCCACCAGTTCAGTATCATTTGTTAACATCCAAATTAAAATTAACCTTGTAAGTACATTATTGTATAGCTAAAATATTACGAAGTATTCAGAAAAAATGTTAATATTAGTAATGACATATTTATATAGATTATGTACACGAGCAGGATATTTGTGATGCAAAGCAAAGACTTGCACAGGTACTCTATGCAATCATTTTAAAAAGGATTATAATCCATGCAAATGAAAAAATCAGCATAATTTCCACTATTTATTTCTGTTATGCTAACGAAAATATGTAGTTTTGTTATTATGTGAACCATTGCAGATACAGCTTACTCATGGAAAGTGAGAAAGGATAAACTGGCCTATCATAAGGGAACATGATGGCACACACATCCCACTACTTAGATAGCTAGTCTTTGCTGACCAAGTTAGACAACTAGGCTGGTGGCGTCTTTTACAGGGAACAGAAGTTGGTTGATATACTACTAGAAGAAATTTGGCCAGGGCATCTGGGAACTTCCTCTACTCTTTTCAATAGGTGCCATGGGATATTTTACACCCACATTGGACCTCAGTTCAACTTCTCATTCTAAGTCTAACAGCAGCTAAATGACCAGTAACTGAGGACCATCTATGACTTATAGCAACTGAATAGCCAGAGAGGTATCAATAAAGAACAAAAGCCATAGGGAACAGAGCCAAACAGAGGCAAGTACTGAAGGCTGTATAGCAATTACTGTGCAGAAACCAGTACATAGTAGATATCTGAGTTCGTTATCTATGCATACTCTATGTGAGCTGGTACCACAAGGCAGTACAAGCAGAACAATTTCATGTATGGTGGCCATAATCATTTATATAAGCAACAGGGGAAGAATCATACAAATACAGGGACATGTACACAGTAAATGGGACAGGTCACCCACAGTAACTACAAAAGAGCACAACTCATTGTTGGCATGGGGGAAGCCATGGACTGCTCCATATATTGCTCCATTACCATTTCTATGAAGTTCACATTTCAAAGTTAATGTTACCTAGGAACGGTGGAATGTCACACCTCTTGCAGCCTACACTCACATCTTGAATTCTACTGGATTTTCTGAAAAATAAACTTAAAAAGCATAAGATAAACAAATGTAAATATTTTGTGACCAATAATAGCTGTTAAAATTGTACAAATAATATTATCACTAAGAAGTATTATTTGCAGTAATAATAATAATGCATTCATTGTCTTTTCTATAAATAGCACATTATAATTCACACAAACTCAAATTATATTTTTTGTTAAATATTCACAAACAAATTCTCATATCTTAGAAAGTGTGCTATCTAGACATATATTGTTAGAACATTTTAACCAAATGTAAACTTTCACATGATAATAAGAAATTCCTCTGTGAGTGCATGTTTATTCAGATATTTAAAGAAATATGAAAACATATGCTTAATTGTATAATTGGCAATATAAACAACATTGAATATAGGTTTTCAGATAGATTTTTACTAGGCTAACTGCTCTTATGGGTCATCTTAAGCCTAGTCAATTATCCTATAAAAGAATCAAACACAGCACTTTGTGTTTGGAAGGTAAACACCTTCCCCATTATACCAAGGACCCACCACTGAAAATATGCAACTTACAGTGCAAATATCAAAGACAGTTTTCTTCAAGAATATTTAAGGTGTCACCTGATGTCATGAAACAGTTTGCAAGTCACTTGTTTTTGAAGTATTAAGTACGTATGGAAATATTATTTATTTTCATAATTACTAATAATTAGTGATATCTCAGTAACAGATAGTGTAATATAAATGGACATTGACAATGATTTTTTCCTCTCTCCCACCATGGCATTTCACACCATGCCTCTCAATAACAGGTAGGGCTTTCAGTTATGAAAATATGAACATAAATATGAAGATATGAATAATAAGTGACAAACTGATTAATTTCTCTACTCTGAGGCATCCTAGATTAACAATTGCATTGTAATTTTGTTAATAAATCATTGCATTTTCTAATACTGCCTATTATTAGCTGATAAGTCAATTGTTGAAAGAAGTTGTGTACAAAAGAAAGATCTGGAAGCCATGTGGAGCTATGGGTGTGAAACAGAACTGCAAAAAAATAGCATTATAGACTTGAGTGAGTTAAATGTGGGAGAGCCATCACTGCAATCCTTACAACAGAAAGATGGATAGTACAAAAACTTAAAATATACACTAACCCTGGGATTCAATAAACTCTTTTCAGGAATGGTGCTATTCCTGCACTGAGTTATTCATGTTCGTGTAGTTATAGCAGCATGACTTGCATATTCATGAAGGCACGCTGCTGTTTAAGCTACATGGACATGAACCATGAACGAGTGCAGGGGGCATGTCTAAGTAATGCATGGACCACGAACACACCCCCTGAACTCAGAAAGTGCTGTACGGCACTTTCTAAACCCAATCTGGCATAATATTAGAGAATTTCTCTAATATTATCCCAGTATTTTAGTGTCCGTTGAAATACATATGGGAGCAGGAAACCAATGTGGGGTGGGTGTGACAGGTTCTGTGACACCCCCCTTGCACTATTAAAGTGCCGTATGACACCTCACAACCTGCTAAAGCAGGAAATGTGGACAAAGGCACAAATAATGGGGGGGAGCCTGAAAAAGGGACACGTCTGAATTATTTTCCTCACAAACTTAGAAACTTGATAGAAAACAGGATATGTATTAGCATGAATCTCTGAAGGATAGAAGCCTGAAAGCCAAATGTATGCCATTATTTCCTGACTGCAGCCCTCAATGACTTGTCTGAACACCACAATACTCACCATATAACATAATAATATTATATATTTTATTCTAGGCTAAGGAATGTCTGAGCATAGCTAAGCAGGTGTGGGCATTATGGCCCTCTGCTTACCAAAGCTTAAACATCCCATAGGAGATAAATACAAATATATAGCTGAAATTCCCAAGCTGGGTTAGTGTAGTGGTTAGAGTCCTGCCTTTACATGCAGGTGTTCACGGTTTGAGTACCAAAACAGGAAAGGTGTTTTTATATGGAAAAGCAGTGTTAAAATTATTTTTTTAAACTTAAATTATGTAGTAACTGCTTTTTGTCAATCAGGGTAGTGTAGCTGGTGTAAAATGTAAACGTGAGTACATATAACATGTGAAACCACCCATGTATACACGAGTGTCCCATACAGTATAGTCACACCCCTTGCCAGTGAGCAATGGCTAGCAATGCTTAGCTATGCTTAGCAGGTGTAACCATTACTAAGACGTGAATGCTAAGCATCAGATAGCTCAGCTAAGTGGATTTGTGCACTGTTAAACAGTACTCAACAACTTCTCCTTTACGCTGTGTTAAAACAGGCTTAGTGGGTTTCCACACTGCTTAGCAGAGCTTAACCTTTTCAAAATAGTCCAATGACAGCAAAGGGTGGAAATATTGCACAATTTAAAAGGTGCAGGTGGGACTACAGCCATAATCTGCTATAGTTCATCTGTGTAGATACAATGGCTGGCGTAGGAGAGGGAGTGCACTTTTGGGTGCAACCCTGGAGCATTCAGGAGTCCAGGGTCATGGCTGGACTCCTAGTTAAAAATCATGAGGAGAGACTGCTGCTGGGCCATTACCAGGTATCCCAGTGCAAAGCGGAGGCCTAGGACCATCTTGCACATGACCTCACCAGTGCTACTGGCATCCCCTGGTCTGATGAGCAGGTACGGCACCACTATGCTGACCTACAGAGTAGGAAGGGGGTGCTCTTGGACCAGTGAGTGGATCCAAGATGGATGGGACCAGAACGCTCCAGTAGTGTGTAAGTATCACTATCAAGTAGTTTGTAGCAAATACTAGCCTGAGAATGTGATAGACAGATATGCATAATGTGTGTTTTTCTCCCCTACAGCTACTGCAGAGAGGGCTATGGATGTCAAAGCTCATGGGAACAGACTGATGAGGCTGCACTGACAGGCTGGTGAGTACAAATCGAATTTGCAGTATATTGTTCAAATAGCTAAGAAGGAGTACATTGCTTGCTGTTAGTAGGTATACTGTTACTGTGTGAATTAAATAAATAAAAATGTTTGACTGATTAATATTGATGTACAATGAAGACCCTTACAAAAATCTGTTGTGTTTATTCTGGTATGTTGTTGTAGACATATAAAGAATATATACAGGTTCTTCACAGCAAATATGGCTGTGACAGCATACATTAACTGAGGTTCATCTGTGAACAAGCTGTTAAGAGAAACTGCAGATGGTGTAGCTGTAAAACGAGATATATATTAAATGTGAAATATATACTGCACTAAGCTCTGAACCCAAAATAGTAATATGTAAAGTATCAATGTGTGTACCATGCAGCATTGCTTTGTATTAACCTTTGCTTTCCAGGTTGTAGTAGTTCAAAGGAGTAATGCACAGCACAATAACTATCTGTCATTCTTGCATCACAGGATTACAAGTTCAGACTGTCTAACCAAGAGACTAATAAGCAGAAACCAGTGAAATACGAAACAGCAGTTCCCAAGTAGCTCATTGTGATGAGCTATAGCTTAGTTGTTAATTCTGCAAACCCATACAGGGTTCAAATCCAGGGAGTTGTACTAAGATGTGTGCAAATCTACGTACAAGGAATCAGGAATAAATGTAAAAACAGTCAAGTAGTGTTAACATATATTTTCCCCACAGGTTTTACAGGTAAGTAAATGTTGCCAGTAGCTGTATGAAGGGTATACTAATAAACTGTGTACAACGGTTCAGTTGTCCCACCGCATGCCTGCAAATGACAGTAGGATAGGTACATACAATATGCACTCTTCCCAAATCATTCCTCTGAACTGTACAGATATTCACTGAATGTCCAGATATTTGTATCAGATTTTTGGTCTGTTTTATATAAAGTAGTGGTGTCATGGCAAATCAGTGGCAAATCATTATAGACTGAAGTTAGAAAATAATGATAGACAGATGTCATATCCTTTAGAAAAGCCATGCAAATGCAAAACCAGTTATTTTATCAACTTTCTAAGTTTGTAAGAGCAATATCTAAAAATTGTTCATATTTATGGGCCTTTGTCCCACTCATATGTATACCTTTGTCCAGATGTCATGCTCTGTCATGGCTAGTGATCACTGCTTCAAATAATCCTGGACACAGATAGGAGCCAGCTGTATGCCAGTAACACACTCACATAACAGCAGTTCAGGGTACCCCTCCTGTGCCAGATATGTAACCCTGACATGTACGAGTCCCCTCTAGTCATGTACCTAGGGTTGTCACTGTTTGCCTCATACCATTCCAGGCTAACACTTTAATAGGTATGTTTGTATTATAGAAGAAGATGTAAAGTGAGGGAAGACCCATAAAGTGTTGAGCAGTACTGTTGTGGAAAATAGAAGCATAAACAGTTGTTAATGGATTTTATGTCTCCCCCACCACCCATCTGCATCAATAATTATTACTCATATACTATGGGTATGTTGTGCTCCACCCCTAGTGTTGGGACTTTTATTATATTATTGTTAATATGTTTGATTGCTTGCATGTTGACATCCCTTGTTCAAATACCATTGTTGGTGGCCTGTTGCTGTCAATGTTACTGGCATACTGTTACAATGCATACTGTTGTTCCGTTTATGTATGTGTTCTGTTTGCTATGCACCTGTTTCAAATCTGTTTTATGGGGTTAATTAGAACACCCACCTATGCTGTTATAACTAATATTGAAATGTATTGTTCATGACTAACCAACATATTTTTTAAAACCTCAACACCATAGCGTGTTTGGGAAGGCAGATCCCAGCAGATCTGCCTGTCCCACCTCATCTGGCCATGACACCAGGCCCCAGCATGCTTGGGACTCAACGCGGATCTCTCTCATTTGCTGATCCTGCACCACCATTGGGTGGAACTGCCTCAGGGGACGAGGCCTGTCCCCCTGGGGAGTGGGCACAGACAGGATGCTGTCACTTACAGTCAGGTCCGGGGTTTGGTGTGCAGCAACCTTTGATCTGAGTTCAGAGAGCATCTGCACCATATTCAGGGCTGCCTGGTGCAATTCGAAGGGCAGGCCACTCCTCCTGTCAAGCCCCCAGCACAGCCAACTATGAGGCCATGAATGTGCAGTGGTGACTGCTCATGAGTGGGGATCTCAGTCCCACTGTAATCATGTGGGAGCACATGGGCATCAGATTCCCAACCACCCTCCCTGGTAAATGCATTTACCCCCCTCATGTATCATATACCACCCATGTCTGCTGTGATTGTCTTGCCTGTATCCCTACCCTACCTACCTCCCCTGACATACTTACAATCCTTCCCAAACATCCCACTCTCACCTTAAAAAAAGGGCATCTGTCCCAAAATATAATATCGCCCCATACATAGCTGTCCATTTCACACAAGCGTCCACTGGATACATGTAATCTGGTCCAACTGGCTTGATAACACATCTCTGTTGTTGTCACCCCTCTCTCTGGGTTTGAGTGTCCAAATTCACCTTCAAATTCTGTGCAAATGCACAGCTGTTGCTGTATAAGAAATGGACAGCTATGGACCTTCCCTGCACCCATCCTGCACATGCCTAGCTATCTTTGATATTGTTTTTCCCTCTCATGCCCCCTTTTCACCACTTTCCTACCACCCTTTTTCTTTTCTTTTAAAGAAATAAGCGCAGGTGTAAGCGGGAGTAAGCAGGAGTAAGTGAGTTTGTGTGATGCTAAGTGAAGCTAACACAGATTAAGCATCTGTACGGTTAACCATGTGCTGACATTGCTTAGCATCATGCAAACCCATGCAAACTCATTTAAAGACACTTAAAACTTATTCACTCTGTCTCCATTAGCTGCTGTTCTGCCTACCAACAAAAAAAAAATCAGTCCTGCCAAGTCTTGAATCCGGGTCCCTATACACCATAGTCAGAGCAATGCACCACTGCACCCTTTGAGCTGCAAGAAGTTTTGATGCTTTTTCAAATATATTATGCAGTAGAGTCATTCAACAGTAGGGAAAAGATTCTGTAGAATCAGTCAGTTTTGTATATATACATATACACATGTATATATGTATGGAGATGCATACACACACACACACACACATATATATATATATATATATATATATATATATAGATAGATATATATATGGAAAATACATAAATATATATAGAGATACACATTATATATATATATATATATATATATATATATATATACACACACACACACACACACACATATATATATATATATATATATATATATGTATATATATATATGTATACATATATATATATATATATATATATATATGTATATATATATATGCTCATAGCATGTATTGGAGTCATACCTCAGAACCATACCTCTCAACCTTTTAGTGCAAGAAATCTGGCCAAAGGCTGTCAAAATGGAGGGACAATGGGCAAAAACTAGGGACCTATTTTAAATATTTATCTTGTAAATGTAGAAAGTTGCTAGAGTAACAGGGTTTGTTTCAGAATACGTGTTCTGAAGGATGTGAGGTCTGAAACTGAAATGTATGTTATTTATTGACAGACAACCTCAGATCATCACAGTGATTTACCAGATAAATAAAAATAATGAATCTGTGGAACAGACCAGAAATATGAGTAATAAACCTGAACATTCTGAAACAATCCAGCCAGTCAAGAGGTATGCACAGAACCCCTTAGTGCAATGAATCTGGACTAAGCCTGACAAAGTGGGGGGAGAAAGCCATGAAAATAGGGGGTCTATATCAGTCTGCCAAAACAGCTGAATATCGAATACCAGATGTTCGAACAATAAAGTTCAAACACTGGTAATCGTGAAGCCGCGGAACATCGAATTCTTTCACAGGGAAAGAATTTGGTGGGCTGTTTCAGTGGCTTCATGATTAGCAGGACTGTGGTGGGAAGTTACGGGTCGGGTCAGGTAAGTGTGTGATTGTGTGTATGTTAGGGTTAAGGTGAGGGTTAGGTGAGTTAGGGTTAGTGCACAGGTGAGGTGGGTGTGCGATAGTGAAAGACTTTAGGGTTAGGGCAGGATAGGTGAGTTAGGGTTAGGGTGCGGGTCAGGTGAGTGTGTGATAATGACGGACCTTAAGGTTAGGGTTTGGGTTAAGGTAAGTGGATAGGTAGTAGTGTATGTACAGTTTAGTGTAGGGTTAGATGTAGGATTTTGAGTGTATGTGTGTGGATTGATTTTTTTTTGTGTGCTTCTGTTGTGTATGTGTTTCTTGGAACAGCGATTTTTTCCCTGGGGATAAAAATCGCTGTTCTAAGACTTCAATGTTTTTGCAGTTCGTGGTTTGAAGTTCGAACTTATGGTGTTCGAACTTCAGATGTTTCAATTAACTGATATAGACCCGAAAATAGGGACATATCTGAAATACTGGAGTAGATAAGCTGATACAGCTGCTGCAGTAACACCCTCCTGTCTGTTCTAACATATATTGACTGAAATAGCACAAGTCCAACACACAATTACTTCTTACTAGTTAGTGACTTAAATCCATACATCATCCCACTGATGTGTCAGAAATACACAACTCTTATGGGGGCCAGACAACAATATGTCCTACAAATATCTGGACATGACATCACATTAGGGAAACTACACTGAGCTGCTAAGCATATCACCAGGCACCATCCAAACTACACCCAGACTGACACAACAGTAACATAAATAGCTATGGGGAATTACACATGTATTTGCAAATATATCAGGCACTAAAGGGATGTAACAGCACTGAAAAATAGACACCAGTGCGAAAGTGCAAACCCACAACCAATGTCACCACTGTCACAGTGACATACCAGTAAGCCAAATGAACAGTAGAGTGTAAGGATTGTGTGAACAAAAACACGAAAACATCATGTTTGGCACTCACACACTACCCCTACATATACAGGCCCAATTCACAGTGTAGTATGACTCCTGACCATGGTACGGGACATGGCTCATTCTGCTCCTACAAATATATACAGCTGACAGACCACCAGAAACTGGAACAGCATGCACAGTCATATAGAAAAGGAGCCATAACACTTACATCTACCACCCTCCCTACACAGGCCAAATAACATTTACACACTACACTGCTACACAGTCCTGACAGTCTGCCAACAATCACCAGAAATACACAGATCTCTCAACTGTTCAGAGTCCCACAGAATGCCCAGGCATTGTCCTCATATATAAGGCTCTTCCACATAACATGTCTGGTATTCTGATACATCACTAGGATGATATCAGGAATGAAGACACTAAATAATGATATACCATACCTATCAACCTCTTACTGCATGACATCTGGACAAAGTCTGACACACTTGAGGGGACAGAGGTCTAAAAACAGGGGCATATATGAAATATTGCTGTTATAAACTGAGAAAGTTGCTGGTGTAACAGGGTTTGTTGTAACATATCTTTTCTGAGGGATATGATGTCAGAAACACAAATGGATGTTAACATTTACTGACTGCAATCCCCACAGTATGCTACTGATTTTCCAAAGACAAAAGATGTCTGAGGGCAACACCAAACATAAGAGTCCAAACTCTGGCCATTCTGGGGATAGCCCTACAGATGAGAGTTATGTCTACCACATAACACTGTCAGACTTAAAATTACATAGAAAACCCATGTCCACACAAACCCTGTTAAACTAGCATTAATCCAAATGTTTACCAGCAGTACTTACATTTTGTCAGTATGTCTGGAACATTCTCCCCCATTTTGTTGGGCTATCTCCACAGTTTTCATTCTAAGATGTATTTCCAACTACCCTCTGTGATGCTGTTGTTCGCACACCTCCATGAAGACCTCCTCACAGGCAAGGAAAAGGGGTAATGCCCACATGTACTGTTATAGGAGTGTGTTGCCATGCCATTGGCTATAGGAATAACAACGCAGCTGTTCTGCATGCAATTAGCAAGTGGGGGCACCAATTGGTGCACAGGTCATCAGCTGCTCATGAGCATTACTTACAAAAGGCAAGCTGCTGCCTATGCAAAACAGATGTACACCTTACGTCTTGGAGAGAGAGGGAGACAGACAGACAGACAAAAAACAAACAAACCAACAGAAATCAGAATCAAACCAACTATACTTGGAAAAAAAAGGTATGTCAAACAAGTAACCATGAAATTGAATGCTGTAGGGAGTATGTAATAATGGGGAATAGGAAGTTCAACAAGTATGTCTCAACAAGACTTGCTGTACTGATATATTGCTGATCAGAACCTGTGGCCATAGCATCTGGGTCTGTCTGCAGTGACATAGATCATAGCTCAGGCCCCTGGTCACCCCAGGAAAGGATGTCTCACATACGACTACTACTGGAGTGTGTGTTGATCAATACTGATTGTGACACTGCTAGGCCAGTTTCTGTGATGTCATAGATATCCATATGTTAATTGTGAAAACAACTATGATATACAGTTTGTCTCAGAAAGGTGAAAGACCTATACAGGGTATTTGCATAGTAAACTACTGTTGCAGACGTGTGTGTTGAACTGCATGTGATATACTGAGCTCATACCATTCAACTGTCCAGTGTTATGCACACTGACCATATGTGTGCCCCATATTTGTAGTCATTTACTCAAAGAGTTGTGTTATGTCTGGAAAATTATTGGCAAATCTGTAAAGACTGACATTACAACATCTTTTTCTTTTGGCTGTTCCCATTAGGGGTCACTACGGTGGATCATCTGTTTCTATTTCTTCTTGTCCTCTGCATCTTGATCTGTCACACCACCCACCTGCATGTCCTCTCTCACCACATCCAAAAACCTTATTTTAGGCCTTCCTCTTTTCCTCTTACTTGGCAGCTTCATCCTTACCACCCTTTTCCCAATATACTCAACATCCCTCCTCAGCACATGTCCAAACCAACTTAATCTCACCTCTCCATCCCATCTCTCTAAACTGTCCAACCTGGGCTGACCCTCTTATATATATATATATATATATATATATATATATATATATATATATATATATATATATATATATAAATTCCTAATCCTGTCGACCCTCGTTACACCCAGTGCAAATCATAACATCTTTAACTCTGCCACGTCCAGCTCTCACTCCTGCCTTTTTGTCAATGCCACTGTCTCCAACCCATATAACATAACTGGTCTTGTAGACCTTCCCTTCTACTCTTCATGCTACTCATCTGTGACAAATCACTCCTGACACTCTTCTCCACCATCTCCATCCTGCCTGTACTCTCTTCTTCATCTCTCCTCCACAGTCATCATTAATCTGAACTGTTGATCCCAAGTATTTAAACTCATCCACTTTCGCAAACTCTGCTTTCTGCATCCTCACCATTCCTTTATCTTCACTCTCATTCACACACATATATTATGTCTTAGTCCTGTTAACCTTCATTTCTCTCCTCACTAGACCATATCTCCACCTCTCCAGGGTCTCCTCAACCTGTTCCCTACTCTCACTACAGATCACAATGTCATCTGCAAACATCATAGTCAACGGGGTCTCCTGTCTGATCTTGTTTATCAACCTGTCCATCACCACTGCAAATAAGAAAGGGCTCAGAGCTGATCCCTGATGTGATCCCACTTCCACCTCAAATGTTTCTGTCACTCCCATGGCAGACCTCACCACTGTGACACTACCCTTATACATTTCCTGTACCACTCCTACATTTTTCTCTACCACTCCTGACTTCCTCATACAATATAGCAACCCCTGTCTAAGCACCCTGTCATATGCTTTCACTAAGTCCACAAAGACACAATGCAACTCCTTCTGACCTTCTCTGTACTTCTCCATCAACACTCTCAGAGCAAACATTGCATCTGTAGTGCTCTTTCCTGGCATGAAACCATACTGCTGATCATTAATCATCACCTCCCTTCTTAACCTAGCTTCCACTACTCTTTCTTATAACTTCATGCTGTGACTGATCAATGTTATCCCTCTGTAGTTACTACAGCTCTGCACATCACCTTTATTCTTAAAATCAGTACTCAAAACACTTTTTCTGCACTCCTCACACATCCTCTCACTTTCCAATATTTCATTAAACAATCTTGTTAAAAACTCCACTGCCATGTTTCCTAAACACCTCCATGCTTCCACAGGTATGTCATCTGGACCAACAGCTTTTCCATTCTTTATCCCCTTCATAGCTTACACTACCATTATCACTAGGTCATGTAAATATGAGGAGATTCCTCAAGATTGGAGACATGCACTTATTAAACCTGTCTTTAAGGGAAAGGGGAGTAGGACAAATCCAGAATCATACAGACCCTTAAGTCTATATCAGCATGCATATATTGAAAATAGATCTATTACCGCCTGTAAAATGATGTTCTATAACAATATAATAACAGCTATGAATGTAAAATTGTGCTGTGATGTGATTTATATAGATTTAACTTCAGCATTTGACAGGGTTATACACAAAACACTGATCAATAAATTAGTACAACTAGGTATTGATGTACTGTTGATAAGATGGATAGCTTACAAATAGGACATGGCAAGTATCACACACCAACTGTGCAGGTGAAATCCTTGGTTACAGTCAAGGTGTCCCACAGGGCTCTGTACTAGGCCCTTACTTGTTTAGATTGTATCTTTCAGACCTTACTTTTCTTCCTGAGGTGCTCTACAGTCTATATGCTGATGACCTGAAATTGGGTAAACTGATTACAAGTATTATAGATAAGGCATGTCTGCAAAATAATTTGACTAAATTGACCATTTAGGCACAGGATAATATGTTGATAAATACATCAAAAACTAAGCATATGAGATTTGGGAGACAAAAACTGAAAGGTGAATATTTAATACAGTACACAGTGATTGAAACTGAAGACTCATATAAGGACCTAGGTATATGGGTAGATTCAGCTATGAGTTTTTCTAATCATATCAAACAATTGGCTAATGATAGTTATAGAACTATAGGCTGTATAAAAAGATTTATAAAGACTAGGAAATCAAACATAATGAAGTCATTGTTTGTTAGTTACATTAGACCCAGACTTGAGTATGGAATAACAATATGATAACCCTATTGGAAAACAAGCATGAATAAACTGGAAAGAGTACAGTGGAAATATACCAACCATGGATGTGAAAATCTAAGTTATTATAAAATAATAAAATATCTGAACTTGTGCAGTGTCTCTTACAGATATTTAAGCGGTGAACTTATTCAGGTATATAGGGCATTTAGGGACAACTACCTCTGGGAATGTTTGGGGTTATCAAAAAGTACTAGAGAATCATCAGATAACCTATGTAGAAGATTCTATAGGAATGAGAAGTGTACTAATCGGTTCTCTGACAGAGCAGCTGATGCTTGGAACAGACTACCAAATTACATTAAAGAAAGTACTAGTTTAGATATCTTTAAGAGCAGCCTAGACATTTATTATGGGAACAAGTGGTTTGGTATATTGACAAGCTAGAAGGTCACTAATGCCTGTGCTTGAAACATTTGTATGTATGTATGTATGTATGCATGTATGTATGTATAGCTATCCTTTCTTCCTCCTTGCTAATCTGTCGCACTTCCTGATTCACCATACCCACATCATCCAACCTTCTCTCTCTCATTTTCTTCATTCATTAGCCCTTCAAAGTACTCTTTCCATCTGCTCAACACACTCTCCTCACTTGTGAGTATGTTTCCCTCATAATGCTTTATCACCCTTATCTGCTGCACATCTTTCCTAGCTCGGTCCCTCTGTCTAGCCAATTGGTACACATCCTTTTCTCCATCCATAGTGTCCAACCTTTCATACAACTCTTCATATGCCTCATCCTTAGCCTTCGCCACCTCTCTGTTTTCCATGCACCTCATCTCCTTATACTCCTGTCTACTTTCTTCATCTCTCTGACATTCCCACTTCTTTGCCAACCTCTTTCTCTGTATACTCTCCTGTACTTCCTCATTCCACCAACAGGCCTCCTTGTCCTCTTCCTCTGTCTAGATATCACACCAAGCACCTTTCTAGTGGACTCCCTTACTACCTCTGCTGTAGTTACCTAGATATTTGGTAACTTTTCACTGCCACCCAGTACCTGTCTTAACTCTTCTCTCAAAATCACCCTTTTTCAGTTTCCACCATTTGATCCTTGGTGCTGCCCTTACATTCCTCATCCTTGTCTTGATCACCAACATCATCCCACAGACCAACATTTCATGCTGGCTAACTACACTTTTCCCTGTCACCACTTTACAGTCTCCAATCTCCTTCAAACGGGTCCTCCTGCATAGGATATAATCCACCTGAGTGCATCTTCCTCCACTCTATGATCCTCCCTCTTGTTAAAATACATAATCACCACAGCCATGTCCATCATTTTTGCAAAATCCAATACCATCTCACCTACTGCATTCTTTTGCTTAACACCATACCTACCCATCACATCTTCATCCCCTCTGTTCCTTTGACCACCAATCCAATTGAAATATTCTCCAATCACCACTCTCTTACCCTTGGGTACAGTCATCACCACTTCATCCAACTCTCTCCAAAATGTTTCTTTCTCATCCATCGCACACCCACCTCATGATAGAACAATTTGGACCCACCTCCGATATGGTTTCTTGCACACACAATATATCAACCTTCCTTCTGTCCATCATATCAGCTCACTCTGTCCCCATACCAGTCGTACTGCCAACATTAAAAGTTTCTACCCTCACTACCACACTCCTAGCCTTTCTCCTCTCTTCCTGCCATATGAGTGTCGGACATCCTCCAAGGTATGTCTGTGAATGCAAAGGCTACTGTGCTATCAAATGACTTAAGTGTGTTACAGCAATATTAAGAAAGTGTCACTAATTATGGCCCATCCCCCCTCCATGTATGTGTGATGTCCTGCAGATGTCCTGCTCTAATGGGTTGAGAGGAATGACTGAGCAGCAAAAGTGTAAATACAGTGTGCCATACTGACATATAACAGAAATGTATATCAGGTATTACCTGTGCACATGTATGTATAAGTAGGTGCACCTAGCTGCCTCATAACAACAGACATGGGATGCAAAACATCAGGTACGTAAGCTGTACATGTACACGTGTGTAATCTTAGTTTCTGTGCATCAGACAGTTAGATTTCAACAGCTACTGGTTGTTGCATTGCCCTGACACAGACATGGGTACTAGAATAAGCATGATTATCAGGTTGAAATTTGAGAGGTGTCCAACTGTGTTATGACCATGTATCCATGCCTACTACAAACAGCTATATGACCACCTACATAGCTGTATGGACTCAGCAATACCTTACTTGTAAAACCTGCCTCCACCAAGGTAGAGTAATCCCCTTTGCTGGACAGCAGCAATACACATACCACATAATTGGTCGCTATATTGGCTGCACAGGGCAAAGTAGGAGCAGGCACCAACTTGGCAGCAAGTCAAACTTTGTCTGAACGAGCATATAAGGTAACAGGTGCATTACTGTAAAGCTAACTATGAAAACAAATTGGGCACATCCACCAAGGGCAATCACAAGGCCGTCTTCACATATGTCTGCAATCACAAAGGCAACAACCCAACCCACCCTGTAATGGTGGTCAATTACACCATACACATACACACACACACACACACACACACACACACACACACACACACACACACACACACACATCATAGCTATAGCCAACTTGTTGCAGATAGGTTTAGGAAAAACTTCACCCCCCTGGCTCACCATCAGTATAGGTGGATATGAACAGCACCCGCACCCTTCCCCTCATCATCAGGGAGCAGGTGCATACTGCCTAATCAAAGTCAACACAATCAAGTCTCCATGGGATCTGATAACATTCCTGTCTGCATCCTACATGAACTCAGGCATATGCTTCCTGCTCCATTACACACTGTATGCAAGCAAAGCCTGAGCACAATTGACATCCCATCTGCAAGGAAGATGGCCACTGTCATCCTTCTACACAAACGTGAATGATGAATGGTGGTTTATGCAATGTACTGGGCCTCATTAAGGGGAACATGACACATCAGGACCAGAAGTGCAATGTAGGTTCATACTGTGCTGATAGATGACAGGGGTATGATGTGGTTGTAAGTGGTGGCTAATGACAGACAATATTAATGTGCTGGCTCTGTAAATAGTTTTGAGCAATGTCTGTGGTCCTGTGATGTGTTTCCCTGTTTATGTCTTTCAGGTGACATGCAGCAGCAGCAAGCATATACTGCAGCTGAAAATGCAGCCATTACCGATGCAATAATCCAGCACCATGGGGTGATGTTCAGCCATAGCCGACAAAATCTGTGGGAGCAGACTGCCCTGTGGGATGATCTTGTCCACAGAGTTAACACCTTGGGCCATCATGGCCGTACATTTGATCAAGTTAGGCATCAGGCAACTGACCTGATACATTGTGCCCGGCAAAGGGCTGCTGCCCTGGCCAGGGACCATACTGCTACAGGTGGGGGTTGAGCCACACAGGCCCCACTTATGGCAACAGAGGAGCTCCTTGCCAACCTGAGGCATCCCCCATACAACAGCAAACACAAGAAACACAAGTTGTGGAGGTGGGTGGCACCCAGGCAATAGCCGAGGAGCATCCAGTCAAGGCCACAGTGCACATCAATTTAATCCTGTAGCAGTCATACTGTCTTCTATAGAGTATCTAGATGCATATGTCAGTTCAAACTGCATTTGTGGGTGGGGTTTAGTAATGCACACAAGTGCACATCTATGGTAAAGGACAGCAGATTGTGTACTATCAGAGCTTGTACTGTACACATTCAGAAAAGTAGCAGTCGTCTTGTACCAATGCCAAATGTGAGTCTGCTGACAATACCTCTCCCCCACAGCTACACAGGTCCCTCTAATCTGGATGTGGGACAGCAGCCTAAGCTGGTGAGTATGGGATTTTCCTGTTGTGGCTCACCAGTACCCCAGGCATGTTAAGGTCATGTATTTGACATTGCACACAAATGTTACTCTCAGCCATATTGTGGTATCTGTATGTTCACTTGTGGTGGGGTTAACTGCATTGCATCACAGTGGTCATCACAGGGGCCTATTTGCAGGAGATGTCACATATATGTAGCATACCTCACAACCTGTCATTGCAAGAAATCTGGACAAAGACTGACAAAATTTGGGGACAAAGGCCCACAACTAGGGACATATGTTATAAATTAGTGTTATACAGTGCATATAAATGGTGTACACACACCTGATAGAATGCCAGATATTTCTGATATTCAAAAATGAGAGAACAGTAAAACATTTCCAAACCCTTCCAACCTTTCATGTGACCTATAACCTGTACAATTCAATTATAAAAGAAACAAAGCTGTTAGGGGAATGATTATGACACATAAAAAATATACAAGAAGCTAAATGCATACGTGTGCACAGGCTGAAGCTAATACTGTGTTGAAGCAGCTTTCAATATGATTATAGCATTACATCTTCTTGGGTATACATCTGCCATTGATTACAGAGACTCTTTGATTAACAGCAAATAATGGTCAGCTGTCCTATCAGGATTATCCTAACATTTACTCAATTGCCTGCTACAGCAACAGTCATAGTTCACATACAGCCTACGAAGAAGCAAAGGGATCTTATTTGTGAAAGGTATCAGCCCAGAAAAGGGTACACACACATTTCCACAGCATTGCATATACCATGGAACATGGTGAAGACAGTCATCAAATGGTAGTGAAAATATGGGGCAATAATGACATTGCAAAAAACTGGACATCCCTCCAAATGTGTGGAAAAGACAAGATCCAAACTGTTTAGGGAGGCTACCAGGAGACCTACAACAACACTAAAGGAGTTGCAGGAATCTCTGGCAAGTACTGGTTGTGTACTATATGTGACAACAATCTCCCGTATTCTCCACATGTCTGGCCTATGGGGTAGGGTTGGAAGATGGAAGCCATTTCTCACACAAAACAACATCCAGGTCTGGCGAATTTCTCAAGAAAAATGCATCAGGTCTCCCAAAAGCATTTGGGGAAATGTGTTATGGTGCAATGTGAGCAAAGTTGCACTTTTTGGCCATGATATCAAAAGGTTTGTTTGCCACAATAACAACACTATGCATCACCAAAAGAACACCATCCCCATGGTGAAGCATGGTGATGGCAGTGTCCTGCTTTGGGGTTACTGTTCATAAGCTGCAAGTGGGCCTTTAACCAAGGTGGCGGGGATTAAGAACAGCTCCAAATACCAGTCCCTTTTGGTCCAACATCTTCATGTGTCTGCTAGAAAGCTGTGGATGGAGAGGATTTACACATTTCCACATGACAATGACCCAAACTATGCATCCAAATCCAAAAAAGAATGTCTTCACCAGAAGACAATTAGCATTTTGGAATGACCCAGTGACAGTCCACAGCTACATCCAATAGAAAATCTGTGGTGTGCCCTGAATATGGCTGTGCAGAAGAGATGCCCTCGCAATCTGACAGAGTTGGAGGGCTTCTGCAAGGGAGAGTGTACAAGTATTGCTAAGTCAATATTTGCCATGCTGAATCACACCTTCACAATAGAACTGACTGCTGTTATGAAATAAAAAGGTGTTTTAACAAAGGATTAGTTTAAGAGTGTGCACAGTCATGGAACCAGCCTATTGTACATATATCAACTTCTATATGTTACCCCCTAACTGATGTGTTTGTTCTTCAATTGGACTGCACAGATTACAGGTCACATTAAATGTGGGAAAAGTTATCACATGATTTCTGTGGTTTCATGTTATATTTCAGACAAACCTGGCATGTTAACAGGGGGTGTCTTCACTTATAATATCCACTGTAAGATTAAAAGGTTGTTAGTGTAACTGGTTCTGTTTCAACATACATGTACTGCAGGTTTTGAAGTGTGAAACTCAAAATATGTCATTAATTAGTGACACCAGTCCTCAGATCATCCCAGTAATGTGTCAGACAAACACAGGATTTATTACAAACAGACCAGAAATATGAGCCACACATGTAGACATTCAGGGACACTCTACACAGTTGAGAGGTATGTTCTGTAGGAGTTGCCACTGTGCTATACAGGTGAACAGCAATTATGTGTACATGGCTGCAGTGTGTGCTACTTGAAGGCCCATCACCTACTACCACTACTCACGTATCACAGAGGTGTATATAAGTAGTAACATTAAGTGGAAAGGGCTTCACTGCATGATGTCAACTGCCTGTCCAGGGTGTGTATGTAGTGGTCTGACTGTGTTGTGAATTCCACCAATTGGCTATTGTGAGGTCTGTCTAATGTCTGTCTGCCACCTCACCTGTATGTGAGTGAGTGTGTGTGTGTGTGTGTGTGTGTTTGTGTGTGTGCGCACATATGTGTGTGTGTGTGTGTGTGTGCGTTTGTGTGCATGTGTGTATGTGTGATTGTGTGTGAGTGTGTGTGTCTGTGTGCGTTTGTGCGTGTGTGCATGTGTGCGTGTGTGTGTGTGTGTGTGTGTGTGTGCGTGTGTGCACATGTGTGTGTGTGTGTGTGTGTGTGTGTGTGTGTGTGTGTGTGTGTGTGTGTGTGTGTGTGTGTGTGTAGCAGCAAACATTATAGTGCAGGTATTAATTTACATATGTTGTTTTCCCCCACAGGTGGACATGGTGGTCATGGTCCCTCCCACTCAGTATCTGATGTCACTGTCTCTGCAGACTCTGACAATGATGATGGTCATAGTCAGGCACAGGTGGGGTTGTCGGGGGCTGAATCAGTGCCATCAGTTGGCATCCCACAGTCATCCACAATGTCTCTGCACAAAGTCACAGTGCCCACAGATGCCCCATCCCTAGCAGACACAGATGATTGACAGTTAGCAGGTGGTGGCATGGAAGAGGCTAATGTGGTGACTATGGCAAGTGTGAATGTAGACACTGGCCATAGCCAGAGTGCAGGTGAGGTCCCACACACACGGATGGACAGGGGTGCTGACAGGGGGACTGCTGCTCATCAAGCAGCTGTCACAAGTGTCACAGCAGGTGTCACCAGACACATGTTTTGGGCTGTCATGGATGCACAGGCAAGTAGTGAATGCAACACCAGACTGTTGGATGCTACTTTTCCTGATTTAAGTGACAACATACATGACCTTGTTGAGGCCACACATTAAAATACTGAGGTCTTGAATACACAGTGGGGTGATACTTTGGCAATCATCGACCATGGCATGTTTGTGCTATAGCATGTGGTGGGAGATGGGCATCAGCCATGTGGATGTAGGCCAGCTGAGAGTCTACGGAGGCATGCACTTCACACTCCCGTAGTGGCAGTGTCATCAGCACTTGGGGTGGGAGGTTGACATAATGGTTAAGGTGTTTGCCTTACAGACACAAGGAACAGGGTTTGATTCTTACGGGGTAATTGGCTAGGCTTATAATAGCCCATAAGGGCAATTAGTCTAGTACTAATCTATGAACCTAATCTATGAACCTATGAACATCACAACGAAGCAGGCCATGGGCACGTGGTTTTAGCCGGTCCCGTCAGGGACATGGACCCAGCAGACAGCAGTCACCATGGTGGTGCCAGGGAGATCCCTGGCAGGACCAGTTTCAGTGTCCATGGCTGGAGACAGTGAACTGGATACCCTGCCATGTACAGTCCACAATTGTCCTACATACCCCTGTGTAGGGTAGCCACATGGTGTGACTGTGTGCATACATTCACAGATACATCTGTATCACAGGCAGGTCACCTCCAGATGGGTCTATAGTAGAAGATCGAATCTTTAGGTGATCAAACACCTAAACATCGATCTTCTAATATCGAAACCAAAAAACAGCGAACGGCCGATTTAACACAGGGAAAGCTTTCCCCTGGCTGTTCACTGGATTTTGCCATTTCCGTATTGTTGAGTGATTTCGGAGTTGGTATATTTAGTTGGAGATGTGTGGAAAGAATCCCCACACTTTGTTCGGATGTAAAGTTTTTTTTTTTTTTTACTGGCCGACGTGCGTGTTTCCATGGGAGGTTCGGTATTCTTAGGTTCAATATTAGAAGATCAGTGTTTAGGTGTTCGATCACCTAAACATTCGGTCTTCTAATATAGACCCCCTCCAGACATACACAGCACCTCTGCACAGCCCATCTATAGGATACCCCTCCAAAAACACACACATGAGGTCAACCATATGGCCCAGCCTAGGCCTCTGGCAAACCCACACCACAGCCTGTGCATTTGATGATACCTCTGCCACATCCATGTCATCCATACTGTCAATGCAAGGACATGCTAATATGGGTCTTCTGCACAGGGTGAATATACTACAGTATAGCTATGTAATACTGTGTAAGGTGCTGTCTGCTTGCATTTGTTATTGGTACACATAAAGATGTATGTATCTTATTAGCCATGATGCATTATTGCTGTTAGTACTACTGACTGAATGTAGTCTGACATGCTGTATTTTGTTTGTGTTCCAGGTGTCTGTGTGTCTGCAGGCTGTGGCCCTGCAGACATTGCTAACATGGAGTATGGCAGAGTGGAAATACACTGACCGTTTCATAGCCAAGATACAGCTTTATATGTATGTTTACCAGGTGTGTATGTATGCAACAGTGTGTGAGGGACACTGTTGTCAACAGAGTGACCTTGCATACATTCCCCTTGTCACAGACAGGTAGCCTTCAGACATGTCACCTCAGTGTTGTGTAGTACCACATGCTGATACATACAGAACAGGTTACTGGAGTACTGGCAGTAGGACCCTCACAAGCTTAGCCATTAGATTGACCACAGCAGATTCACCTGTCAGCACCTGTTGCCCCTGCCATTTCTTTCCCCTACACTCAACCCTGATGCAGTTGGTGAGGGCATGCATGGTACTGTGTATGACAGGTTTGTGTATGACAGGTTTGTGGTATGTATTCCTGAGTTCACAGGGTCGAACAGGGAGACAAAATAGTATAGTCTTTGCATACACAGAGTAAAGACTGACACAGGGGATGTGCATAAAGTAACACAAACAGTTGGCAATAGACAGATTAGTAAACCTACATATCCACATTAATGTACTATAGTACTACTTACACATGACATGTCCCACAGAAATTATATGCATGGGACATAGGCCACTACCTCTTACAACATGTAATGTTGTGAATGCCTTCATGGATGGTGAGATAACTCACCAGAAAGAAAATAGCAACTGGAGTCATCTGTTGCTCCTACAAGCCTGAAGAAGTGATAGGGTAACAGACATTGTATCAGCATGATGTTTCAGTCAGGTATGATATCTGATGCTGGCATGTGTGTCACTACACTAACCATGACATATTTGGCAACAATATCACATGCATTGCCATTGTCAGGGGACACAGATCACATACAGGTTGCAAACATATGGATATTCCATAGACATCTCTACAGATGACTGGTATGGCCTGTATAATGGTTTAACATGCTGCATGTGAGGCAGATGCCATTAACGTGATATATAAAGTAATGCCATCGGGAGGTGGTAATCAGGCATGGATGGCACACACATAAAATGGTATAACCCACACAAGATATGATTCTCACCCAAACACACACACACACACACACACACACACACACACACACACACACACACACACACACACACTCAGTTGACAGTATTTAGATTAGAACCCCTACTTATCTAGTTATTTGTATTATACTGTTACGCAGTTATCAGACACTCCACAGAGCTTATATGATTTCATCTTGTCCAGAGGTACTTCTAAGGTGAATAACTTCAGCAGGCCTTGTAAAGTAGTGTGATGGGTAGTGCATAGGGTGGTACACTACTCAAAATGGACATCAGCAAGCCTTGTCTTGTAGGGTGATGGGAATTGCACAGGGTAGTATACGTACACACACACACACACACACACACACACACACACACACACACACATGCACACACGCACACACACACACACACACACACACACACACACACACACACACACACACACACTTGCCAGTAGTTCGATTAGAACACCTGCCTATCTAGTTATTTTTACTATAGTGTCATGCAGTTATTGCATGTGCTACAGAGCTTACTGGGCTGACAACTGGCCAAAGGTGCTGATGAGGGGAATGACATCAGCAGGACTGATTAAGTAGGGCACTGGGTGGGAAACTTATCCAAATGCTTCTTCCTACAAAACATACACACTTACACACACACACACATTTGCCGGATCTGAGACTAGAACCCCTGCCTATCTAGTTATTTGTAGTATAGAATTACGCAATCGCACATGCAACAATGTTTACTGGGCTGGACACTGGCCAAATGTGCTGATAAGGGTAATGACATCAGCAGGACTGATAAAGTAGGGCACTGGGTGAGAAACTTATCAAAATACTTCTTTCTACAAACATACATACACATTTATATACCCACACACACATTTGCCAGATCTGAGAGTAGAACCCCTCCTTGTCTAGTTATTTGTACTATAGTATTGCATAGTTATCGCACACATTATCGATCTTACTGGGCTGACAACTGGCCAAAGGTGCTGATAATGGGCATGACATCAGCAGGACTGATAAAGTGGGACACTGGAAACTGATGTGGGTGGGAATGGCCTAAAACTGTTTCATCTACAAACAAACAAACAAACACGCTCTCGCTCTCACAAAAACAACTGTCATGCATACACACAGTTGCCAGTATTGAAATTAGACTCCTACCTATCTAGTTAAATGTACTATAGTGTTACACAGTTATCCTATAAGCTACAGAGCTTTTAGGGGTGATAGGTGTTCAATGCTACTTCTAAGGTGAATGACAGCAGCAGATCTTGTGAAGTAGGGCAATGTGAAGCGTACTTAGTGGGAAAAGTCTCCTAATACTTTGACCTATGGGCACACATACACACACACACACACACACACACACACACACACACACACACACACACACACACACACACACACACACACACACATACACAGGCAGGTGATGTGATATTATAACCCCAACCTCAGTACTATTACACAATGGGGCTCACCTTTTATGCTGGCATGTGCAACTGTTTACAACTGGTATGCCATTGTCCAGAGCAGGACATCACTGTATGCCATTCAGGGTATCCTTGTGTGTGACTCATTCTGTCTGTGTCTCTCTCTATCACTGTCTGTCTCTCACTTCCCCACATCTATGTGTGGATATGCTTGACATATGCTTTTATCTGTTACCCTTATATATGTCTGTGTATCACATGCAACAGATGCAGATGTATCACATATGGGTGACCTATAGCTAGCTGAGGGTAATCCTGTCTGACGTGTGTGTGTGTAGGGACAGTTAAGCTGTACATAACTGTCTGTATACACAGAAGTATATACACAATACAGTCATATAGTCTGATGTAAGTTCCAACATGTCCTGTGATTCTATAAGTGTAGAAGCATGCCCAGTGTGACCTTCTATAGTTAGAGTGGGACTCCATTCCAGAGATAAGTATACTCTTGTCCAGGGTTTTGTGTGCTACAGCCATACATCACAGGAGTACACAGGACTTTCATTGGGGCACTGGGTTTGTTTAGCAGACATTTTTTTCTGGCATATCTGTAGCCTGATGCTGCAATGTATTGTGTCATTGCCTAGTGGCAGACATCCTCAGGTCATCACAGTGCTTTACCAGAGGAATACTAGTTGTATGATTTGTAGACCTATATTATGAGGCCAGCTATGTACATTCTTGCCCAACAAGACCAGTTGTGAGGTGTGGCTACAGCCAGTTGAGTGATGACATGCTGTGTAAGTAGTCCAAAAACTTGGTGATAATACTGACTAGGGATCTCCTGCTTGTGTGGTATCTTTCTAATCTGAGATGTCAAATCCTGGTGTGGCCATATCTCTCACCTGTACATTTTTTGGCAGGTTGTCCAGGTGTTTGACTAAAGGTTTCATCCAGTCTACGTAAACTTGTGTTTTTATGGCAAGTTAATTACATATAATTGAAGAGTGATGTTACAAAATAATGACAGACATTACTGTTTCAGGCTACATAAACTTCAGACAATTCCCACTACTGCAAACCCCTCACCTTACCAACTTTCTCAGTATGTAAGGGCGATATTTACAACACATGCCTATCATTGTGCCTTTGATCCACTTTTATTTCTGCCCTTGTCCAAACATCTTGCTGTCAGAGGTTGGGAGTTATGGGTGTGGGTACAGAGCGCATTCTACTTTGTAGGCATGTGCATTATATGTAAAAGAAAACACAAAAAAAATGAATTACTGAAAATTACCACTGGCAAAGGTACCAAAAAGCACTATATTCACAAAAGCCTTAGCATCTCGGCTACACAGCCTTCAAGAAGTCCATTGTATGTGTAGTATATTCCACATAGCACTGTGACTATCAGATATGTCAGTGGCAGAGCAGTAGGTGGCACTGATATGCATAATAGTTGGCACTGCAGTAATCTGCACATGGCCCTGTCAAAGACAGCACTGCACCTAGGGCACTACAAGACAACAGCCAGGAGAACATGCTGGCCAGATCCTGACAGTATTAACCACATATACACATACACATAGCTCATTGACCTCTGTATATTGTGGATATGCAACATGTTTTCATGTGTATTGGGACAGTCCTGCCAATGTGTGCTATGCTGCTATTTCCATGCAAACATACATGTTACTGCATTTCTGTGGGTATATGGGGGGTGCACCTGTCAACTGTACAGATTTGCACAGACTATGCTGATATTTGCTTTACATTTTGGTTCCATTTACCATACTATTGTACCCTGTCTTGGGGACTAGAGGCATATCAGTAAAGACCACAGGTCAGATTGTAATGCCATACATTTGTGTTTCAGACTTCTTACCCTTCATAGCCTTACTGCAACTGCGAGACCTGCTGTGCTATTACTGTGTGAATCGGTAAAGGGGTAATTCAACATTGCCACCATTTGTGGGCCTTTTCCAGACATTTATCTCTGGTTTTCTACAGCTGACTTGCTGTGTGGGTCTGAGGGGTGGGTATAGGACCCCCACACTGATATCCATGCCTGTGACCTACCACCCCCCAGTTAGTTGGCCCACAGATATACTGCAGTGGGATTTGCCACCTTGGGTAGTACTACATATTGTGTGGAGGTCAGTATTGGGCAGACATTACCTGGTGTCCCACCTAGCTGTCAGTTGTCTGCTGCTATCCCAGTAGGGCATGCCATTCCCTTGCATGCATGCAGCATTACCATAGATACGCTAACCAAAACATACTAATCCATTAATTTATAGTTGAGAAGACTGACTTACCTTGTGCCTATGGCAGTCGTAAGGACAGTGCTTGAGGGCCGCCTATGTTGGATGCACACAGTACACTGCCTATACATGGTAAGTTACAGGTAATGTGATGTGTGTGTCAGCCATTTTACTGTGGGTGTAAGTCAGAGTAAGGTGTCAGTCACTGCTTCCTTACAATGTCAGTGTGTGTGTGTGTTTGCTATGCATTGCCTCTTTGCCAAGGCCTGAGCATACTGGGCATGCCTCCATCTGCCTACATACAGCAGCAGGCTCAGGAGCCTCCTCCTCTGAGTCCCTCTGTGCCTGTAGGGACCTTGGCAATGGTGGGTGGACTATGTGGCCCTTCCCCGAGCTGTACTTGCTGCAGTTGTTTCCACAGGATCATATTGTGTAGCATGGCACATACTATGAACTTCTGTGCACATGTGGCTGGAGAGTACTGCAAGACTCCATCAGATATGTCAAGGCAGCAGATCCGTGACTTGATCATCCTAAACACACACTCTATAATGATCCTGGTTTGTGCATGTGCCTCATTATGGTGTTCTTGTGTGTGTGTGTGTGTGTGTGTGTGTGTGTGTGTGTGTGTGTGTATGTGTGTGTGTGTGTGTGTGTGTGTGTGTGTGTGTGTGTGTGTGTGTGTGCGTGTGTGTGTGTGTGTGCATTTCTGATGGGTGTCATCATCCACAGCTCCAGTGCATAGCCAGCATCCCCCACCAGATGGCCATACAGGATGCCCCATTGGCAAATGCCTGGTACAGCTGTGATGAATGCCAGATGTGGGAGTCATGATAGCTTCCCGGGCTGCCAGCACACACCTTCATGATAATGCCCTGGGCATTGCAGATGACCTGGCAGTTGATGGAGGGGAAGCCCTTGTGGTTTATGTAGACCCTACCCTGTTCACCAGGTGGTGCTTTGATGTGGATGTGCATGCAGTCTATCGCACCTAATACCTCCGGGTATTCTGCTACATGGTGGAAGAGATGCATATTGCTGGTACTCTCCTTACAGGTGTTGGGGAAGTAAATGTGCTCACCGGCATGTGGTAGAATGGTATCCAGGAACTGGTGGAGTATCCTGGATGCAGATGCCTGTGAGACTCCCATGATGTTCCCAGTAAGTCTTTGGAAAGTACCTGAAGCTAGTATTCTTAAGGCTACACATACCTTGGTATCCACTGAGATGGGTTCCACTCTGTTTGCTCTGGGTCTGAGCTGAGGTCATCACAGCTCAATGATTTGCTGTGATATGTCTCTGTCCACCCTATAAAGCTCTACTATCTCCAGATCATGTAGCCCCTGGTAAGTTACCCTGGGTCTGAACACTCTTCTCTTCCGCCTCTGTCTGTGGTGGCTGTCAGTATTATCCTCTTCCCTGCCCTCAGCCTCTAGCACATAGTGATGGATCAAAGCACTGGCAGCCCCTAACATGTTTTCAGTTTAAATTCCCGGCATGTGTACACCAATAGTGCAGAGTTTGTGGGAAAAAACAGACTGTAAGGTATTTGCATAGTTTATTCTGTTGTGCTGCAGATGCTGCCTGTATGATTGGCTGACTGTGATGCATTCCACCTGCTAGCTATGTAATTTGTACTTGATTGCTTTTATTCTGCTATTTTCCTTTTTTCCCTTCCCACTTCCATCCCTTTTAAGCCCTGGCGCATGCCGCAGAAATCTGTTTAGTTAATGTAAACACTGAGAAATGGCCTTCCTTGGACACTAACATGCTCTTCATTTCACAGAATAAATAAATCTAGCCTCAGACACACCCCCTTCCTTAGCTGTGCTTAGCTAAGCTTATCTGGGAGCCATGGAGCTCCAGTGTGCTTACAGCAAGCATAACACTCCCCATTTTCATATAAGCTGCTTCTCCTGCCTACACAATTGTCTTATAGTACCTCCACGGTTAGGTGCAGTTTGGTACTTAGAATATTTTTGTGATTCAGTAAATTTCCCCTCATTTGCATACCCCACTGCCTTAGTCCCTAGTTACTGCACTACACCAGAGCCTTTCCCTTTAGCAACCACTGTTCCCTGGTATTGTTTTGATTCCACATGCAATAGACTATAATGGCAAAATGCAGATTTCTCTTAAAATTGTGTTTTCACATTTTTTTTTATTTTCGGCATGATCCTATTTGCACGCTGCTACCATATGCTTACACATCCGAGTTCAGCCAAAAAAAATATTATTTTTAGAAAAATGAAACACTTTTTCATGCCAATGGCCATATATTTGGCCATTGGCATGCCTAAAGATTATAATACATGCTTTCATTTAAGCTGTCATGCCTCCGTTTTAATTTTTGCAGAAATGTATTCAGCTAGTAGCCGAATACATTTTTGCAACTAACACTATTCTTGCACAGATGCCTGCCTGATTGCTGAATCACTAATTCATCTCACTTGTATGGTTTTTACCTGTAAATAATGTAATTATCATTATGCAGTGGTATCCGTGCAGGAATGGTGTAGGCAGGCTTGTGCACGTCAGAACAGTAGTTTACTGGATCGCTCAGCTGCCATATTCCTTGCAGGAACAGCTACACTGATCTTACATAGAGATTTCAGTTTATTGAATCCCAGGGTAAGTCTTAGGTTTTAGTACCAGAAAGTATTCTGTTGGATTTAAAGCACAGTGATCTTAGTGCTACTGCATATACAACAAGCTGCTTCTTGTAACTCAGGGGTTTGATTCCCCTCAGCCACCATTTCTCAACTGTGTGACTCTAAGCAATTCATTTTACCACACAGCCCTCTAGAGCCATTGTGAAATTGAGCTAAGCTTGACCATATGCCCAGTAACTACCTATAAACCTAAGCAGAGCACAGCATTGTTTATTCATCATTCCTAGTCCTTTGTACTGTGTATTATACATTTATTTCAGAAAAGAATGCCAGCATTGCAGCGAACAAGGCCACTGCCTTCCTCCGGGAAATATAACTTGACACTGGTCATGCACTACCACCTTCCCTTTTCAGCTGCCAGGTCAACAGACAATTGCAGAGCATCTGGGTTAAAATCTAGGTTTTATATATTTGCACCACCTGATATATGTTAGAGTTTTGTGGTATATACAGAGATAGACGAACATAGAAAGGTTCTGAATTTTCATATGTAAAAAGTTATTTGAAATGTTTGTGAGCTGATTGCATTGTATTCCAAATAAAGTATCACACACATCTGCACACCTTTTTATATGGTTGTATGGAAATACCGTGCAGTGAAACCCATTCTCTCAGTTTTATTTCTCCAAGTGTTTTGGGTTTCTAATCCATAATGTCATTCGTATGTCAG
The DNA here is from genome assembly GCF_019279795.1 of Protopterus annectens. NCBI lineage: Eukaryota > Metazoa > Chordata > Ceratodontiformes > Protopteridae > Protopterus > Protopterus annectens. The sequence goes on along the minus strand of NC_056748.1, from coordinate 950,543,680 downwards.
GCTAAGAATGAGTTCATGAAATTAATATCATTTCAGTCTTCAATCTTAGCCAAGAGTGATCTTCTTAGCACTCACAATTTGCTAGAATTCACTTCTTCTGAAATTCATGTGAGGTTACATGTACTGGTAGCATATTTAAGCATGATCATAAATTCGTTCTAATTAAACCTGTTGCTCCTATTACTATTAGAACTGTCTGGGTATCTTCCATGCACCACAGTGGCATTGACAATGGTCTTTTGCACTAAGTGTACTGTGTAGTATTTAGCCTTAAAATCTTTAGGACTCATTGTTTACACTTACTGCACCCTGAACATGAGCAGATAATAATTATATAGCATGGAGGTTTGTACATAAGTTATTACAGTGAGATACATACGGAAGAGCCTCACATATAACACTGCTCTGCAGTGCACACATACCCAAACGGAAGGTAGACAGAAGCAAAATACATTATTGTGCGTATATATGCAAACAAATGATTTGAGACATTATATGCCAGCTCTTTTGTTTGCAATTCAAATAAAAAAAGACTATATCCACCACTATGAGTAGATTCACCTTATGGATAAAAGCCAGAGGTACGCAGAGGAAGCAACAGTTTACCAGTAAAGCACAAGAAAAAGTATGTATCCATTGCCCGGGATCCTTATAACAATACTCCTTTGTTTTCTAATTTCTTGCAATGCTTTTCTCAAACACAAGACAAGCTAATTATGTTCAGTGATCTGTCAGTAAATATCTGTGTTAAAGACCATCATTATGATAAAATCACTTAATTATACATCTATGTTGCATTATTATGCAGTTTTTCTAAATCCCTTTTTTCTAATTCAGCGAGGTTTTAATACTACACAAATACATGACATGTGACACCAGTTTAACCATTGCCAAACAGGAACAACTATCTTGTCCCCTTTTCATTATAATGAAAACATTACATCAAAAATAGGCACATATGCTACTGATCACAGGTTCAGGATTATTATTTTTTTTCTTTTTGGATGACTAGCACAGGTGGCATGCATTACGAAATTAGGTACATCTGGTCGTGGCTTCCAGAATTATTACAAATTCTGTTAACACTTGTTTTATTTCCTGATATTTAATGACTCCTATTTTTGATATGTTTAACTAGTCAATAAATAAAATTGAACATTCCCTTCTTCAGTACCTCAGGAAGACATTCGAAACAAGTATAATTTGCTTCCTCTCTCACACCACCGGACATTTGGTTTCAGTTTTTAGTGGATTTTTATTGTTCTGTTAAAAGCCTTTATAGTATCCTGAATGTATTTATCAAATGAAGTACACATGATAGAACAGGTAAAATAAGCTGCTACTAACAGAAACACTAGCATTTGGAATTTAAATTACTGAAGTCTTTCTTATTTGGTTTCTTTTGAAATGTAACAAACAGATCATAAATCACATTTGGTATATTTAACTGCAGCATACTGTAAAATATATGACTAATAACTTGGTCTAATGATGAAATGCAAGCTATTAAAAAAAGGAGGCATCTCTTCCAAACCAAGCTTTCACAAAGGAATTTAGAAATATCAATGGCTAAAAATGAATATGTTTCATTAGTGTAGTCCACAGAGTAAATCACAGCATCCAAGTAAGCAAACTACAGCTGTCTTTAAGAAGGACGTCATGATGTGCAGCTAATTAAAAGTGAGAGAATTCAGAAAACCCCTGCAACGCTTCCCCAGTACAGTACGTAGTATTCCTGCTTGTTATCATGAGTTACAGAACAGGGCAGGTTTCATCACAAAAGATTAATCTTGCATGAATCTGTAGCAGCAACATAGGAGTTCATTGGCACAACATTAAAAAAAGTAGATTAGCATTTAAAGCAATCTCAGTGTGTGATATCCGCGTAGTCAACTATTTTAAATTAGAAATCGATAATCTAGTCTTTAATGACACAATGAATAAGTTTAGATTTTAATTTACTTTGATAAACACTATAAAAGAACAAAACTTAAAATATAAATAGTTGTCTGAAGACTTTCTTTCGTATTTTATTTGTGGACATTAATGTTTCCATCTTATTGTCTAAGAAGAAGGCATGCTATTCAAATTATATAGATAAACATAATGAAAAACATTGTGTTCATCAAACAATACCGGACAGCAGTTTAAAGGATGAAGATGCTGGAACGGGTCATATGTGGAACGGTGTATCTCTTAGGACTAATTCTGTCTTATACACCTTAAGGGACTGGAGAGTATTCAGCAGTGTTGCGACCATAAATACAAAAAGGTAGTTACCAGAAAATGAATTAATGAATGTATGTGTCGTCTGCTAATTATGAATTCATAGTGTAAAACAATTTCTGGCTTTTAAAGACAAACTGTAGCTTGCTAATGTTTGATCCTTCCATGCTTATTTTATTAGATAAGGGGTTGCAAGGGAGAGATGTGGCCCCCTGTATCAAAATGAAGAAAAAATGTGGGTATAAATAAAAAAAGTCTTTATTCCTTGTCATTAAAGGGACCCATTTCAATCATAAAATTGCATTACCTAGAAAAATCTTTACATGAAGAAAGTATTATATATTTTAACAAATCGGAGTCTCTAGCAATGTGCATTGCAATATGTTATAAAATATAAGGTCAGAGAAGAAACTAAAATAAAAGCTTATGTTTCTTCAGATCACATATGAGAAAATAGCCCAAAATCAAAAATAAACTAGTCCAAACTGAAAGAAATACACTCTATTGCAGATAATAGGGCAAAAAGAAGAAGTAATTTGAATATACTTTGAATGGGATTCATCCTGCAGTGGTAGACCTGAGGTCCACAACAGTAACTTACATACTCAGTTACTTTGAACAAACTGTCTACACTGAACAAAGCTCTTTGCACACACCTAAAAATAATCTCTTCTGTCTAGTGGGCATTACCAAAATTAAATAATAAATAATAACGAGATGGCAAAGCCGAACATAAAATTGAGAAATTAATACTTTAACAAAATTAAGTCGTATGATAATAGAAGCATTTAAAATAAATCACTTAAAATCCTTTTTGGCATGCTATATTTAACACTTTTGCCAGCTTCACCAGAGCACTTAGACATAAGGTTTAGACTGGGTGTTTGATTTTCTGTAGTAGCAGGGAAGCTACGTTGTGAGAATGGCAGGCTTACAGCAGATGTAGCTGGTTCTACAGTGGTGCTTCAAATGATAGGAGAGAAACGAGAAGCTGATTTGCTACTTAAAGTACTCAAACACCTGCACAATAAGCAGTATCAAGCAAGGTAGTCAGCAGAAATATCTTCTGACCTCTTATTCACATCACTTCCTTCAAAAATCAATCAGAAACAGCTGTAATCAAAGTACTACTCAAATTAAGAGTATGTAACAAAATAAACTTCATCTCACCTCATACTGCAAAGACACTAGCATACAACATTACAGAAAATGGAATATTATCTGCTTATAACTGGAATACACCCCCCACCATGAATACAGGCTACTATAGACCGCTAAGTCCAATGTATGCAAATTCATCTTTCTAACTGCTTTCTGGATCTATAACTTTGTTCTGTTAGAGAAATCTCACCTGCAACCAGCAAAGCTTCTACTAGCCACTATTGTCATTAACGTATTTTACTCCCAAAGGTGCCCTGTCATTAGTTTCAAAACCTTTGATTAAAAACCATCTATTCTTTCTTCAGGGGTAAGCAATCTCATTGTAGACCACCCCTCAGACTAGATATTTGAGAGGGGACATTCTCAGATAATGGTCCAGCATACTAAAACCAACTTTTCAATGATTTCAACAACCAGAAAACATGAGGTTTTCAAGCCAAACTAAAAGATCACCCTTTTCCTGAACACATGTGTAAATGCCTTTCGGCAGTTATTAAAGCAATATATATTATAGCTAGATGTGTTCTTATAAAATATGAAGACTATCCTTGTAATCATATTGTTTTTCTATTTATCATTGTTTTAAGGATAAACAGGTGTTTGTATTACCTGGCATTCTATGAATCAATATGCTTGGGTCCTTGGTGAAACAAAAGGCTTGAGACCAATAAACCACATACAGAAATACATAAATAAAATTTTGTTGACACATTTAGAGCATGTGATGACTACAAAATGTGCCTCTTCTACACAAGGAGAGAAAGCCATGGATCACTCAGTCTGAGATGGAATGTTCTTGGCTGGGATTCTGGTAAGCAGACTTGATTTGCAATGTAAGTGCTAGAAGGCCAGTTTGTAGGGAAAAGACTGAGCAGCTGCAGTTCTTCTCTCTTGTTATCTCTCTCTCTTTGGGTACCTTTGGAGCTCTTTCACTGCCAGATGCTTTCTTGTGGAGAATGGAGGATGTTAGTATGCATGCATTCTGCTGAGGGTGACAGTAATGGTTTACCTACATTCAGTCGACTCGCCCTAAAAATGATGTACGTTTCATCAATATTTGTGTGCTGAGAATTATTACTAAAAAAAGGTACAAAAAAATGGAAAATATTATTTTGTATAGATGAGAAAGCCTTCAGCCTCCAGCACACCTGGCTTGCCTAATGGAAGTCAAAGGAGTTTTTAACTAATCATAATAATAAAAAGTTATACTAAACCTGCTTACTCAAACTGGATTAATTGGGGTGAATGATAACCAATAACAACAAATGATAACAGTGGTATAATCCCCCTGCAGGAGCCTATGGCTGTAGCACTTTATGAGGAGTGCCATAAAAATCCTGCACCTGTCAACACCCCCCCTCTGTGCTCTAAACTTAGCCCCATTCTTTCCCTCAACAGCCATGTCTGCAAAAGTAAAGCTAACAAAGTATGTCTGCATTTTTGCCCAATTCAGATCTCGCCGATAACTGCTTGTGCCCAAAGACGCACAGCCTTGTCAACTGCAGATGGATTCCTTGGCAGACAAATTGGCAGCACTTACATCATACAGCACTAAAGGTATGAATCATAGCATTAAGCATCCTTGTAAAATGTGGATGGATGGATAAGTATGCCTAAGGGAAACTTAAGTATTGCCTTCATCTGTCAATCTGATGATTTTATATCCTCATAGGTGAGTCAAATATCTCTTGTCCTTCACAAAAATAAATGGACAGGAAAAAGATATGGCTACTGCTATAAGGCCAGAGTTCAACAAAGGATGAAAAAAAACATTTTTGAAAAAGAACATGCACCAAGTATAATTTTGAATGTGCATGAAATGTGTGTGCTGAGTTCATCATATTTATCTGTAGGACCTAGTGTTCACAGGATTCATAACCAGGATGTGAGGTTACATTAGGTAAAAAGTAAAATGAATGACCATAACAAGTGGCGAAAGGTCAAAACATTTAAACATTTTTTTTTCTTTTATTACCCTATTTGTGAACTTTCAAGGTTTATTGTCTTAGACATTTGTAACTACTATGTAGTCTGTTGCATATTACATATCAGAAATTATATTTTCAATGAGGAGAAATGACCCATGAATATATCTAGTACTATAATGATCTCTCGTAAAAATCATTGTTTTCCTCAAGATGACAAACGACTCTGTAGTTGTGTATAAAATCAATATGCAGCTCTCCGATACTTTTTTTTTATTGACAGGTATTGAAAAACTGCAAGTGGATGTCTGCTTTGTAACCCATATTTTGTTTGTGGAATATGTGATCTTATGGAGGGCTATGCATGATTTTATATTTAATTGGCATAATGCCTGATCTGAGAGTAGCATCATAACATAATTTCACTACAATTAGGTTAGCCAAATACAAACAAAACATGTTGAGCCAAAACCTTCTTTTCCTTGAAGTGAAATAGAACTGTTGTTAAGGCATATGTGCAGCAAAACACCAATTGTTTACTATTGAAGGATGGGGAATTCATTATGAGTTTGGGGTTATCTTGGAAATTATAAACAATAAAGCATAATTATCTATGCGTTTTCGTGAATACGCATTTTTCAGTTATTTCAAACACAAATGGTGTTACTGAATTACAGATAGTTCAGAATGATGACCAATGTTTCACAAAGATTATTTTCCTGACTCGGGTAATATTATTAAAAAATACAGCATCCAGAACTGCATCTACATTTATTGTTATACTATATAATCCAACTCTATGTGGTTATTCAGTTAGTTCACTCCAATGGAGCTCAGGAGGTTTGCACTGTATCTTCCAATGGGTGGACCCTAAGCCTTTTGACAGAATCAAATTATGTCCTCACATTTCAAACAAATGTTCATTTCCCTGGAACCGTAGAGGTTATGAAACAAGTGCAAATGGCAAACAGTTCAGCACAAACCATTTTTATAGTGGTAGTATTCTTTAGGTTCTAGGTCTTAAAATGAATTTTATAAGTCACAGTAAACCCAGTCCCTGGGATTCAATAAAGTGAAATTTCTGTGCAGGAACAGTGTAGCCATTCCTGCACTGAATATGGCTGCTGAGCAATCAAGTAAACTACTGTTATGACGGGCACGAGCCTGCCTGCACTATTCCTGAACAGACATCACTGCATAATGCTAATTACCTCATTTGCTGGTGAAAACCATGCAAATGAGATGAATTAGTGATTCAGCAAGCAGGCAAGCATCCACGCAAGAATAGTGTTAGTTGCAGAAATGTATTTGACTACTAGCCGAATATATCTCTGCAGAAATTTAAAAGGAGGCATGACAGCTAAAATAAAAGCATGCATGTTTCTAAAAATAAAAGTTTTTTTTTTTTTGGCCAATCTCAGCCATTTAAACATAGGGCAGCAGTGAGCAATGGGATCATGTCCAAAATAAAAAAAATGTGAAAACACAATTTTAAGGGAAATCTGCATTTTGCCATTATAGTCTTTGGCATGCAGAATCAAAACAATGCCAGGGAACAGTAGTGGCTAAGGGGAAAGGCTGTGGTGTAGTGCAGTAACTAAGGACTAATGCAGTGGAGCATGTAAATGAGGGGAAATTTACTGAATCACAAAAATATTCTAAGTGCCAAACTGCACCTGACTGTGTAGGTGCTATAACACAATCGTGTAAGCAGGAGGAGCAGCAGACATAAAAGGGTGTGTGTCATGCTTGGTGTAAGCACATTGGAGCTCCACGGCTCCCACATAAGCTTAGCTACGTGCAGCTAAGCAAGGGGGTGTGTCTGAGGCTGTATTGACTTATTCCATGAAATGAAGAGTGTGTTTGGGTTTAAGGAGGGCCATTTCTCAGTGTTTATATTAGCTAAACAGGTCTGCATGGCATGCACCGGGGTCTAAAAAAAAAAAAAAAAAAAAAAAAAAAATGGATATAGCAGGACTGTTTACATTTGGGCACTGGGTTTGCGCGGCATGCCTCGGGGTTTAAAAGGGGAGGAAATGGGAAGAGAAAAAAGGTAAAAAAAGGGAAATAGTAGAATAAAAGCAATCAAGTACAAATTACATAGGTAGCAGGTGGAATGCATCATAGTCAGCCAATCATACACGCAGCGTCTGCAGAACAACAGTATAAACTATAGAAACACCTTACAGTCTGTCTTTTCCCACAAACTTTGCACCATTAATGTACACATGCGGGGGAGATTTTAACTGGAAAAATGTTAGGGGCTGCCATTGCATTGATCCATTAGTATGTGCTAGAGGCTGAGGGCAGTGAGGATGATAATGCTGACAACCACCACAGACCAAGGAGGAGGAGAAGAGTGTTCAGACCCAGAGTAACTTACCAGGGGCTACATGATCGGGAGATAGTAGAGTACTACAGGGTGGACAGAGACATACTGCAGCAAATCATCGAGCTGTGCAGGCATCAACTCAGACCCAGAACCAACAGAGGGCAACCCATCCCAGTGGATATTAAGGTATGTGTAGCCTCACGTATACTACCTACAGGTACTTTCCAAAGACCTACTGAGGACATCATGGGGATCTCACAGGCATCTGCATCTAGGGTACTCCACCAGTCCCTGGATGCCATGCTATCACATGCCGGTGAGCACATTTACTTCCCCAACACCCATGAAGAGAGCACCAGTAATATGCATCTCTTCCATCATGTAGCAGAATACCCAGAAGTACTGGGTGCAATAGACTGCATGCACATCAAAGCACCACAAGGTGAACAGGGTAGAGTCTACATAAACTGCAAGGGTTTCCCTTCCATCAACTGCTAGGTTGTGTGCAATGCCCAGGGCATTATTATGAATGTGTGTGCTGGCAGCCCTGGAAGTTATCATAACTCCCACATCTGGCATTCGTCACAGCTGTACCATTCACGATAATGCCCTGGGCATTGCACACATGATCATTATAGAGCATGTGTTTGGGCTGCCACAGTCATGCTTTCACTGTCTTGACATATCTGGTGGAGCCTTGCAGTACTTTCGAGCCACATGTGCACACATGTTCATAGTATGTGCCATGCTACACAGTATGATCCTGTGGAAACAGCTGCAGCAGAAACAGCTCAGGGAAGGGCCACACAGCTCACCACCATTGCCAAGGTCCCCACAGGCATAGAGGGACCCAGAGGAGGAGGTCCCTGAGCCTGCTCCTATAGGCAGATGGAGGTGTGCCCAGTATGCTCAGACCTTGGCAAAATTCAACACATAGCACACACACTGACACTGTAGGAACCCCAGGGACTAGCATCTATCTCTGACTCGCACACACAGTAAAATGGATGACACATACATCACATTACCTGTAACTTACCATGTATAGGCAGTGTAATGTGTGCATCCAACCTAGGCGGCCCTCAAGCACCATCCTCACAACTGCCACAGGCACAAGGTAAATCAGTCATCTTAACAATAAATTAATAGCTTAGTATGTTTTGGTAGAATATCTATGGTAATGCTGCATGCATGCAAGAGAATGGGGTGGCCTACTGGGATAGCAGCAGACAACTGACATCTATGTGGGACACCAGGAAATGTCTGCCAATACTGGCCTCCCCACACTATGCAGTAGTACCCAAGGTGGCAAATCCCACTGCAGTATATGTGTGGGGCCAACTAACTGGGGGGTCATGGGTCACAGGCATGGGTGTCAGTGTGGGGGGTCCCATATCCACCCCTCAGACCCACACAGCAAGTCAGCTGTAGAAAAACAGAGAAAAATGTCTGGCAAAGGCCAACAAATGGTGGCAATGTTGAATTACCCCCCCTACAGACTCACACAGTGATAGCATAGTGGGTCTCGCAGTTGCAGTAAGGCTATGAAGGGTGAGATGTCTGAAACTCAATTGTATGCCATTACAATCTGACCTGTGGTCTTTACTGATATGCTTCTAGTCCCCAAGACAGGGGACAGTAGTATGGTAAATGGAACCAAAATGCAAAGCAAACATCAGCATAGTCCGTGCAAATGTGTACAGATGACAGGTGTGCCCCCCCCCCATATACCCACAGAAATGCAGTAACATGTATGTTTGCAAGGAAATAGCAGCATAGCACACATTGGCAGGGCTGTCCCAATACACATGAAAACATGTTGCCTGTCCACAATATGCAGGGGTCAATGAGCTATGTGTATGTGTGGTTAATACTGTCAGGATTGGGCCAGCATGTTCTCCTGGCAGTTGTCTTGTAGTGACCTAGGCACAGTGCTGTCTTTGACAGGGCCATGTGCAGATAACTGTAGTGCCAACTATTATGCATGTCAGTGACACCTACTGCTCTGCCACTGACATACCTGGAAGTCACGGTCCTATGTGGAATTTACTACACATGTAATGGATCTTCTTGAAGGATATGTAGCTAAGGTGCTAAGGTTTTTGTGAATATAGTGCTTTTTGGTACTGCCGCCAGAGGTTATTTTCAATAATTCTTTTTTTTATTTGTTTTACATATAATGGACATGTCTGCACAGTAGAATGCACTCTGTACCCATACTCATAACTCACAACCTCTGACAGCAAGATGCCTGGACAAGGGCAGAAATAAAATTGGAACAAAGTCACAATGATAGGCATGTGTTGTAAATATCGCACTTACATACTGAGAAAGTTAGTAAGGTGAGGGGATTGCAGTAGCGGGAATTGTCTGAAGGTTAGGTAGTCTGAAACAGTAATGTCCATCATTATTTTGTAACATCACTCTTCAATTATATGTAACTAACTTGCCATAAAAATACAAGTTTACATAGACAAGATGAAACCTCTAGCCAAACAGCTGGACAATCTGCCAAAAATGTACAGGTGAGAGGTATGGCCACACAAGGATATGACATCTCAGGTTAGAAAGATACCACACAAGCAGGAGATTCCCAGCCAGTATATCACAAAGTTGCTGGATTGTTTACACAGCATGTCATCATTCAACTGGCTGTAGCCACACCTCACCACTGGCCTTGTTGCACAAG